>NC_059161.1:100562358-100865388 GCF_019923935.1 Bubalus bubalis | reverse complement strand
GAAATTGTTCCTGAAAGGAAGAGTCAATCAATGTGCCAGACCCATGATTGTCTTACTTTAAGAAATCGCCACAGCCATAGGAACCTTCAGCACCACCAACCTTACTGATCAGAAGTCGCCAGTATTGAGGCAAAACCATCTACCAGCAAAAATATTAGAACTCACTGAAGGCTTCCATTATGTTTAGTTATATTTTTAAGCATAAAGTATTTTTAAATTAAGGTATGTACTTTTTTTAGATATAATGCTATTGCACACTTGATAGATTCCAGTATAGTGTAAATATAACCTTTTTATGCACTGGGAAATCAAAAAATCTATGTGACTCAATTAACTTTGTTATTTGATTTATTGCTGTGGTCTAGAACTGGACGCTCAATATCTCTGAGGTATGCCCATATATAAACTTAAACATTCAATATGAATTATGCTATTTTAAAGGAATTAGATTATTTACTCTGTAGAATAAAGGTTAGGATGGGGAGTTTGTATGTTCAAAGAGCTGGTTTTCATTCCTAAGATTTCTGACTTGAGGCGCAGATTTCTAAGAACATTTAACTCCCCACAACCCAGGGACCTGGGCAAACAGCAAATGGTAAATAGGCTTAGTCAAAAATATAAAACATACCCTCTAAGCAGACAGATGGGCCCTTGGAATTCAGCAGTGGCCTCGAGAAGGCTGCTATTTGTGTTGGCTGAACAGAATTTGCTTCTTAGCAATCCACGTACCTTAAAACTCAAGTCTTCTGACTCCTTTCAGGACAATAAATCCTCCAATGCAAATACTCAAAGAATGAAGAGAATTCATAGGATGGATACTTTTTTCCCTAAGAGTTTATAAATAAACTTTACAGGATGAGAACTATAAATTAGCAAAATTGACGACAACTAATATCGGTGTCAGGATAGCAAGCATACTGTTGAGTACTATAGTAGACAAATACATGTGGCCTTTAAAGAGTTCATAGTGCAAATCTGATTTACTCATTACAGGAAAACTGCTGTGGTTTTCTCAGCTTTTTAATCAATAGTTTCAATGCTGGTACTCACATGGAATTTGTTGCTTGAAAATAATAGCAACTCAACTCTAATACTTAAGCATAAAAAGAGAATTATTGGTATTTCACTGGTGGTCCAGTAGTTAAGAATCCACCTGCCAGCACAAGGGACACAAGTTTGATCCCTAGTCTGGGAAGATTCCACGTGCCAAGGAGCAACGAAACCTGTGCACCGCCACTACTGAGCCCATGCACCCCAGAGCCTGTGTCCACAGCAAGAGAAGCCCCTGCAATGAGAAGCCCACATGTTGAAACCAGCCCCTAGTTGCTGCAACTAGAGAAAGGCCACACGCAGCAAGGAAACCCAGCACAGTCAAAAATGAATAAATAAATAGATAAATAATAATGAAGAAAGGGAAAGGGGAATTAGTCTCATTGCAGAGTCCAGAATAAGTCTGCTGGGCTTCAGTCATGGCTGGTTGCAGGAACTCCAAGAATGGCTTCAGGATTTGATGGGTGTTATCGTTTCCCTTATAGTTTTATTCTCAAGTTGTCTCTCTCCGTAGAGAAAAGTGAAATGAAAGGAAATAGATACATACACACAAACTGGCAACACATGCAGAAAGAGAATATCCCTTTTTGAAAAACATTGAGTTGTACTAAAGAAAGATTGTGCTCATGTATCTATCCCTGAATTAATGACTGTAGTCAGACCTGTGGAATCCTCTGATTGATCGGCTTTCTGTGTGACAGAAAGTCATACAAGAGTGACTTCCCTAAATAAATAAAGTAACATGGTTTTCCTTGGAAGGAAAATTGATGTGGGGCATCAAAACCGTAGATGTCAATTATACAGCAGATCCCCTGATCTCTGATTAGCTCAACTTCTCTCATGGGATATGAAATGTACAAAAATGGAGGCAAGGGTTAAGTATGACTTTGCACAACTAGAACTTGAGCATACATAGCATTTTCCTGGAAAGTTAAATACTAATAATGTCCAGTTTTCCAGCCAAAGGTTTCAAAATGCTATTCACAATATGTAGGCCAACAAGTTTTTCATGAAATTATTTTCCCTTTAAGCAAAAAGTCTGGGTTAAGTACCTAGTGAAATAGAATCTCATTACCACGCTGCTGGCAGGCAGCAAGGTGCAACACTAGAATTTGAAATCAGAACTGAGTTCAAGGTCTGACTAGGATAGTAGTTGCCTTGTGACCTTGGAAAAAATGTTCTTTTTGACTTCAGCTTTCTCATTAGTAGAATGAGGGCGTTAGGACAAGCAACACTTTTGCCCATGCTTATCCAGAAACAAAGTAAGCAGTTCGTTTCCTCCACATATCCAACATTCCTCTCTTCCAGATTATCTATTATTCTTGTGCCCAGATGTTTTCAGTTGCACTCAAGTATACCATATTACCTGGTACGTTTCATCCTATTCCTGGAATAAAATAATAGTAATAATTCTGTCTAGACTCTATAAATGCTTACCTGATTGGTATTAGTGATTTTCTTTTAGTTATCTGTGCACTTTCATAGAACTAAACTTTGGGGATTACAGTTAATGCTATGATTCTTAGAAACATTTAGAGGAAACCACCAGTGAATCTTTTCAATTTTCTTCCCCCATCCCAAAGTTCTGTGTTGTGAAAATGGCCATCCTCGGATATATAAATGTGTTTAGGTTTGTGGGTGGAAGATGGGATGTTTTGGTTTATTTTTAAGTGGGCATATTTTGTAGTAACTGCCAATAGCTACGCCTCATTGGTTTTATTAGTAAAGTATTCATGTTCAGTGTTTGACAAATTGTGTTTTGTTAGTGTTATACCAAATAGTCACCCAGACTCTTCCTAGACTTTAAACAGGCAGAGTCTTTTACTTAGGTCATGAATCTTGAAAAACTGTCCCAAAGAAAGGGGAGTAGAAGAAAAATTTCAACTGAAGACCTTACTTATTGATCAGGTCTCCTTTAACTATCCTTGGCTATGCATTTTTTTACTTTAAATATATAATGGTAGAATACTAAATATATAGAGACAACAATCAATTGTATGCCCATCTGGCTATATTCTGATATATCGATAATTTAAAAAGCAAATATATTTCATTATGAGCTGCTCTGTGCATGTTCAGTCGTATCTGATAGTTTGCAACCCCATGGACTGTAGAAGGCCAGGCTCTTCTGTCCGTGAATTTTCCAGACAAGAATGATGGAGCAGGTTGCCATTTTCTTTTACAGAGAATCTTCCTGACCCAGGGATCCAGTCTGTGTCTCCATGTCTCCTGCATTGGCAGGTGGATTCTTTACCACTGAGCCATATGGAAAGCCCTGTTTCATTATAGCAATTTTTAAGTTTTTATTTAAAAAATTTAATTTTTATTTTGTATTAGAGTATAATATTTACAATGTTGTGTTAGTTTTGGACGCACGGCAAAATGATTAGGTTATAGATGTACATGTATCCATTCTTTTTCAGATTCTTTTCCCTATAGGTTATTGTAGAATACTCCTTAGAATTCCCTGCATTATCTAGTAGGTCCTTGTTCCAATAAATAATTGTAGTTAAAAACAATGCTATGAGTTTAAATTAAAAGCACAAAATGTAGTGTAGCTAATGTTTCTTACAGAAGCTTCTTAAGAGACTCTTGCATTTTCATTTTTGTAGTTAAAGGTAGTATTCACATAAAGCAACATTAGGCTTGGAGTCGAAAACACTGGACTGAGGTTGCAACTCTGGTACTAAGAGCTCTGTGACCTTTTCACTGCTATTAACCTTAAATAAATTTAAAAAATAGTATTTTTTTCTTGCATAAAAATTATTATGCTCTCAATAACCTTTACAGACACTATAAATTAACTCTGTGATACTATCATCCTCATTTTAAGGATGAGCTGAAGCTTCAAATAAGTTAAAATTTTAAGATCGGTGGTATAAGCAAATGACACCAGGCCTGTTCAGTGTGTGAGACCTGAATATAATCACTTATCACATCAAATTCCCACCCCGTCAGTCCAGTATACACCACCTAACAAATTGCTGCCTTGGAATACTTTCTAGTTTGTTATCATTTGAACACCCGCGCACATACACACACATTTATTTTAGGCAAGATATTATGTTTTTAAATTAAAATAATTATACACTTGTTTTGATTTCTAGAGTTTTAAGTTAATTTCTAAAAACCTCCTTCATTAAAAATTTTTCAAAAACATGCTCCCAACAGGTTTAGATTTTCACTTCGTTTATAGAAAGTATTCATTGGGTTTATGTAGTTCTGTTCAGTTCAGTCCCTCAGTCGTGTCCAACTCTTTGTGACCCCATGGACTGCATCATGCCAGGCTTCCCTGTCTATCACCAACTCCAGGAGCTTACTCAAACTCATGTCCGTCAAGTCGGTGATGACATCCAACCGTCTCATCCTCTGTTCTCCCTTTCTCCCATCTTCAATCTTCCCCAGCATCAGGGTCTTTTCCAATGAGTCAGTTCTTTACATCAGGTGGCCAAACTATTGGAGTTCAGCTTCAGCATTAGTCCTTCCAATAAATATTCAGGACTGATTTTCTTTACGATGGACTGGTTTGATCTCCTTGCAGTCCAAGGAGTCTTCTCCAACACCACAGTTCAAAAGCATCAATTTTTCAGCACTCAGCTTTCTTTATATTCCAGCTCTCACATCCATACATGACTACTGGAAAAACCATAGCTTTGACTATAAGAATTGTTGTTGGCAATGTAATGTCTCTGCTTTTAAATATGCTGTCTAGGTTGGTCATAACTTTTCTTCCAAGGAGTAAGCATCTTCTAATTTCACGACTGCAGTGATTTTGGAGACCAAAAAAATTAAGTTTGTCACTGTTTCCATTGTTTCCCCAATGTTTGCCATCAAGTGATGGGAACAGATGCCATGTTCTTAATTTTCTGAATGTTGAGCTTTAAGCCAGTTTTTTCACTCTCCTCTTTCACTTTCATCAAGAGGCTTCTTTATTTCTCTTTGCTTTCTGCCATAGGATGATGTCATCTGCATATTGAGGTTATTGATATTTCTCCCAGTAATCTTGATTCCAGCTTGTGCTTCATCCAGCCCAGTATTTTGCATAACATACTCTGCATATAAGTTAAATAGCAGGGTGACAGTATACAGCCTTTATGTACTCCTTTTCCTATTTGGAACCAGTCTGTTGTCCCATGTCCAGTTCTAACTGTTGCTTCTTGACCTGCATACAGATTTCTCAGGAGGCAGGTCACTTGGTCTGGTAGTCCCATCTCTTGAAGAATTTTCCAGTTTGTTGTGATCTGCACAGTCAAAGGCTTTGGTGTAGTCAATAAAGCAGAAAGTAGATGTTTTTCTGGAACTCTCTTGCTTTTTCGATGTTAGCAATTTGATCTCTGGTTCCTCTCCTGTTCTAAATCCAGCTTGAACATCTGGAAGTTCATGGTTCACATACTGTTGAAGCCTAGCTTGGAAGATTTGAGCATTACTTTGCTAGCATGTGAGGTAAGTGCAATTGTGCAGTAGTTTGAGCATTCTTTGGCATTGCCTTTCTTTGGGATTCGAATGAAAACAGACCTTTTCCAGTCCTGTGGCCACTGCTGACTTTTCCAAATTTGCTGGCATATTGAGTGCAGCACTTTCACAGCATCATCTTTCAGGATTTGAAATAGCTCAACTGGAATCCCACCACCTCCACTGGCTTTGTTTGTAGTGATGCTTCCTAAGGCCCACTTGACTTTGCATTCCAGGATCTCTGGCTCTTAGGTGAGTGATTACACCATCGTGGTTATCTGGGTCATAAAGATATTTTTTCATATAGATCTTCTGAGTGTTTTTGCCACCTCTTCTTAACATCTTCTGCTTCTGTTAGGTTATTCTGTCCTTTATTGTGCCCATCTTTGCATGAAATGTTCCCTTGTTGTCTCTAATTTTCTTGAAGAGATCTCTAGTCTTATTCTATCGTTTTCCTCTGTTTCTTTGCATTGATCGCTGAGGAAAGCTTTCTTATCTCTCCTTGCTATTCTTTGGAACTCCACATTCAAATGGGTATATCTTTCCTTTTCTCCATTGCCTTTTGTTTCTCTTCTTTTCTCAGCTATTTCTAAGGCCTCCTAACACAACCATTTTCCTTTTTGCATTTCGTTTTCTTGGGGATGGTCTTGATCATGGCCTCCTGTACAGTGTCACGGATCTCTCGCCATAGTTCCTCAGGCACTCTGTTAGATGGAATCCCTTGAATCTGTTTGTCACTTCCACTTGTATAATTGTAAGGGATTCTATTTAGGTCATACCTGAATGGTCTAGTGGTTTTCCCTACTTTGTTCAATTTAAGTCTGAATTTTGCAATAAGGATTCCATGATCTGAGCCACAGTCAGCTCCCGGTCTTGTTTTTGCTTTTTGTAGAATAAATGTTTATTATTATATTTTTCTCAAAACGGCTAAGCATTTGTCACCTAGAACTTCTAAGTGAATAACCCAACTTCCCCTACAGATTTTGAGTATGCTTGTTTCTGTCTAGCAATCAAGTCATTGCCTATCTGAATTGATTCCTTTTCATAATTAATTTCCATTTCCTACAAAGACAGTTTCCCTCTTAATTATTTCTTCTCATAGATGTCCTGGCCATTTTGTAGATATTTGTCATAAAAATTTTTAGAATAATTAAAAAATGATTTTTCCAAAATCCAACCCAGATAGTAGTTAATATTGATTCAATTCATATTATCAACTTAAGGTAAATGAAATAATATACATTTACCACCATGAATCTTTCATTCCAAGGAAACAGGAATATGTCTTTGAAACTATTCAAGTCCATTTTTGTATCTGTGTAGTTTTTTAATGTTTTTTTTTTTTTTTCCTGTAGATCTTATTTCTTTTTTGTTTAACATATTTCTAGGGTTTTATTTATGAATTTTATCTCAGATTTCTCTTCTTGGATTGCTGAAATTCCCCTTATACAACTCTGTTTATCCCCATAATTGTCATTTATAAATAACAGTTCTATGAACATGTCTGCATATGAATATTTAATTTTGAAATCATCAATATTCAGACAGATATAACAAAATACTAGATACTAAAGCCCTATAGATTTTTTTTTTCTTTCTTGACCAAAGTAATCTTTTGTCACACATACACACACACGAACTTTCAAAGCAAATTTAAGATACTTAGTACTGCCTACACAAAGACTCTAACATTCCTTCCTGAATGTCATTTTCAAGGTGGGGTAACTTTAATGGACATACTGGCCAAATGGTATTTTTTATGCAGGAAAATTTAAGAAGACTTCTATTGCCAGAGTATCATGCTAAACTAGTTAAAATATGTGTGCTACACCTTCCAGAACATGAGGCCTTCCTAACAATTGTTAGATACAAAAGCAATTTATGTAATCAATAGGCTACATAAGTGAAAGAGAAATATTTAAATTTAACAATCAATGCAATAGTTAGGGGCATTTATTTATTTGTCTTTTTTTCCTTTTTACTTGTGGTTAGTAGATTAAAAAAAAAAACAAAAAACAAAAAACAAAACAGCACACTCTATTTGGCTTTTTTTTTTTTTTCAAGTCGCTCAGTCGTGTCCAACTCTCTGCATCTCCATGGGCCATAGTCCAGCAGGCTCCTCTGTACTCATGGGATTCTCCAGGCAGTAATACTGGAGTGGGTGCCATTCTCTTCTCCAGGGGATCTTCCTGACCCAGGAATCAAACCGGGGTTCTCCTTTTTGCAGGCAGATTCTTTACCAGCTGAGCTACCAGGGAAGCCCTGTTCGGCATGCCTAGAGCTTATTAACAGACTGACAGCAAATGTTGTGAATGGGTTTAAGTAAAATGTATTCTGGAACATAGACATTGTTGGCATCTATATCGCCAACTCGATCACGGACATGAGTTTGGGTAAGCTCTGGGAGTTGGTGATGGACAGGGAAGCCTAGCATGCTGCGTTCCATGAGGTCACAAAGAGTCAGACACAACTGAATGATTGAACTGAACTGATTCTGGAACAGTTGCATTTTTGATTGAGAGACGTCTCTCACAGTGAGATTTATTAAATATTGTACTTCTAAAGGGAATAGCAACCCACTCCAGTATTCTTGCCTGGAGAATTCCATGGACAGAGGAGCGTGGTGGGCTACAGTCCATGGGGTCACAAAGAGTTGGACATGACTGAGTGACTAACACATATAAATGTTAAACCCACTTACACATATATTTTTTGACACACATATATATTTTGACTCACTGAATTGTGCAGTGAGTCAAAATTTGAAATTTGGGGCCAGATAATTCTTTATTGTTAGTTCTCGTCCAGTTTTAGATCAATTAAAATGTCTCTGGTCACTGACAAATGTCCCTGGAAAGGCAAAATTAATGCTATTTGGTAGCAGCACTGCATTAACTTAAAAGTAAAAATTTTGAGAATCCATTTTCCTTTATATTTTTTGAGGTGTTATCGACATGTAAAAATCTGTACCTATTTAATGTATATGTGTTGATGAGTTAGAATGCCTGTGCAAGTGCCATAAACAATGCCTTAAATATAAACATCATTTGTAAATGTTTTTTCCCTATTTTTTTGGGGGGGGGGTAATAATAGCATTTACCATTAGGTTTACCATCTTAAATTTTTTAAGTGTATTAGACACTGCTGTTGTTGCTGCTAAGTCGCTTCAGTCATGTCCAACTCTGTGCGACCCCATAAACCACAGCCCACCTGGCTCCGCCGTCACTGGGATTCTCCAGGCAAGAACACTGGAGTGGGTTGCCATTTCCTTCTCCAATGCATGACAGTGAAAAGTGAAAGTGAAGTCGCTCAGTTGTGTCCGACCCTTAGTGACCCCATGGACTGCAACCCACCAGGCTCCTCCATCCATGGGATTTTCCAGGCAAGAGTACTGGAGTGGGGTGCCATTGCCTTCTCCGTTATAAGACACTATGGTTAGCTATATGAACAATGCTGGATTGTACATCTCTATGACTTACTCATCTTACATAAGTGAAACTTGGTATCCTTTGACCAACATCTGCCCAGTTTATCCTTCCCTCAACCCCTTGTTAAACACATGGTAGTCTATGAATTTGACTGTTTTTGATTCCTTATGTAATATGAGATCCTATAGTATTTGTTTTTGTGAATCTGGCTTTTTTTCACTTTGCATGATATCTTCCAAGTTCTTTTTTTTTTTTTTTTTTTTATTTTTAAACTTTACAAAATTGTATTAGTTTTGCCAAATATTCTTTCATGTGATATAGTAGACGGAACAATTCACTTTAGAAACAATTCCATGTTATGCATGTACAACCTTTCCTTTATCCATTCATCTGTCTGTGGACATTTAGGTTATTTCATGTCTTTGCATTCATGCTGCTGCTGCTGCTAAGTCACTTCAGTCATGTCTGACTCTTTTCGACCCCATAGACGGCAGCCCACCAGGCTCCCCCATCCCTGGGATTCTCCAGGCAAGAACACTGGAGTGGGTTGCCATTTCCTTCTCCAATGCATGAAAGTGAAAAGTGAAAGTGAAGTCGCTCAGTCGTGTCCGACTCTGTGTGACCCCATAGACTTCAGCCTACCAGGCTCCTCCGTCAATGGGATTTTCCAGACAAGAGTACTGGAGTGGGGTGCCATTGCCTTCTCCGCTTTGCATTCATAAGTATTATAAAATATTATAAATATCCTATAAATATCAATGAACATGAGAGGGCAGATGCATCTTTAGGATCTTGATTTCAGTTCATTTTGGGTATATACTCAGAAGTGTAATTGCCGGATCATATAGTATTTCCATTTTTTGAGGAAACCCCATGCTGTTTTTGGGCTTCCCTGATAGCTCAGTTGTTAAAGAATCCACCTGCAATGCAAGAGACCCCAATTCGATTCCTGAGTCAGAAAGATCCACTGGAGAAGGGATTGGCTACCCACTCCAGTATTCTTGGGCTTCCCTTGTGGCTCAGCTGGTAAAGTATCCCCCTGCAGTGCGGGAGACCTGGGTTCAATCCCTGGGTTGGGAAGATCTCCTCAAGAAGGGCAAGGCTACCCACTCCAGTATTCTGGCCTGGAGAATTCCATGGACTGGAGTCACAAAGAGTCGGACACAACTGAGCAATTTCACTTTCATGCTGTTTTCACTAATAGCTGTACCAATTTACATTCCCACCAAAAATGTACAACAGTTCCATTTTCTCCACATGCTTGCCAACATTTGTTATCTCATATCTTGTTGATACTAACTATCCCAACATTTAGTATAAGGTGGCATCTCATTATGGTTTCTACTTGCATTTCCACGATGTTGAACACATTTTAATATACCTGATGGACATTTGTACATATGTCTTCTTTGAAGAAATATCTATTCAGATATTTTTCCCACTTTAAAATGAGGTGTTTTTTCTGATATTGACATGTAGGAGTTTCTTATGTGATTTGGATACTAATCTTTTATGAAATATATGATTTGAAAATATTTCCTTCCTTTACATAGGCTTTTTCTTCACTTGGCTAATTGTTTTCTTTGTTGTGCAGTAGTTTTTTAGTTTGATATAGTCCCATTTGTCTTTTTTTTTTTTTTTTTTTGCCTGTACTTCTGATGTCATTTCCAATAAATATTTTTTCCAGTGTCAATTTCAGAATACTTTTCTGTATATTTTCTTTTATTTTTAACAATTTCAGGGTTCCTTTACTGCTCTAGTTTCTTTTCTACACATTTACTCCTCAGTCCACCACAGTTTGGTTTCTGTCAATATATGGGTGCTAAAATTCCTCATTACCATGACCACTAAACTTTCAGTCGCTTAATCCTTGGTATATTCTGTCTTTGTTTTAAATTCTGAAATATTTGACATCCCCAATCCCTTTCCTTTAAGGAAACAACTTTGTTTACAGCCAAAATTTAAAAATGAATATTAAGGATGAAAATTGTCATTCATCATTAACTCAGTATATATTAAGTATGTATTAAGTCACTATGCTGAATATTTGTTTCGCCTGATTTGTAATTATCACAGTAACCATTGATTGTGGCTTATTAGACAGATCTGACACTGTTGAGCATGGTCATCTTGAAATTTAATTTGCTTTCTCTCAATCCCAAGAACCTGTCATGGGACCAGGTTCTGATTCTTCTTTTATCTCCTTTTGCCATGTGCCCGAGAGAATTACCAGTGACCTTTTTCTTTTGCTAGTTGCAAATTTCTCTGTTCCCTCTTTTTTCATAATTTTTTTGGAGTAGAATTATTTTAAAATGTTGTATTAGTTTCTGTTACACAGCAAATTGAATCAATTATACATATATCTTATTTGTTGTATTTTCTTCCCATTTAGGTCACCACAGAGCACTGAGTAGGGTTCCCCAAGCTATAAAGCGTGTTTGCATTAGTTATCTGTTTTATACATCTTTCAATAGTGTATATATGTCAAACCTAATCTCCCAATCCATCCCATTCCTCCTCTTTTCCCCCTTGGTGGCTGTATGTTTGTTCTCTATGTTTGTGTCTCTATTTCCATTTTGCAAATAAAATCTGTACCATTTTTCTAGACTCAGCATACATGTGGAAATATACAATATTTGTTTTTCTGTTTTTGACTTACCTCACTCTGTATGAAAAAAAATAAATTGAAGATGATAGAAATCCTAGAGATAAACCCACATAATTATGGTCACCTAATCTGACAAAGAAGGCAAGGATATACAATGGAATGAAGAAGGCCTCTTCAAAAAGTGATGCTGGAAAAACTGGACAGCTACATATAAAAGAATAAAATTAGAACACTCCCTAATGCCATACAGAAAAATAAACTCCAAATGGATTAAAGATCTGAAGGTAAGGCCAGACATTATAAAACTCATAGAGGAAACCATAGGAAGAACACTCTGTAACATAAATCACAGCAGGATGTTTTTTCACCCACCTCCCAGACTAATGAAAATAAAAACAAAATTTAACACATGGACTCTCTCTTGGATACTTCTATCCCTGTACTTTGGTTGCAGGATGAAACAGTTACTTTGTCTGCTCTTTCTGTGATGCTCTTGCTTAGAGGTGCCCCCAGACGATTTCATTTTGTCAGTTTCACTGGGAAACATTGGGAAGATAACAACAACAGTGCAAAAACAAAACACACAAAAATACAGTGAAAGAACTCAGTTTTGAGACTTTTAAACACTGTTGGGTGTGCCCGGCAATTTATAAATCCCTCAGATACAAAGCATAAAAGTCTATTTTACTTCTCCCTGATTGTGATTGAAGAATGGATTTCAGATGGCAGCTGCCGTGTGATCTCGCAAACTTTTTCTCTAAAGATTCTGTTTCCTTGAGTCTTTCCCATCCACAAGGAGAAACAATGTGAGCCGAGTTCTTTCTTGCAGATGATGTTCATAATAATATTCATTTTTTGTGCGTTTCTGCTCCTCATTTCAGTTGTAAAATTCAAAGTAAATGAGAAGAAATTATCAAGACTTTTCTTCTTTAACATGTACAAAGTGTCATTTACATCATTTTTATTGTTTTATTTAATAAATATTTAAATGAGCAAACACATTTGTGCCTGACCCCTGCTACAAATATTTCCCCATCTTCTTAAACAACAAATGGCATTGTCTTGGACATGTCAAAAATAAAAGAAAATGATGATCAGAGTTGGATTACCTGTGTCCATCTCGGCTTCTCCCACCTTTCCTTTCTTTCCTCTCCTGCTTCCTCCCATATAATTCAACACTTCCTTATGCAAGATCCAAGAGTCTTCCCTTGTGCCATTGCCCCACAGATACTGGTTGAGAGGCATTTCAGATATTTTAGTTAGATCAGATCAGATCAGTCACTCAGTGGTGTCCAACTCTTTGCGACCCCATGAATCGCAGCACGCCAGGCCTCCCTGTCCATCACCAACTCCCAGAGTTCACTCAGACTCATGTCCATCGAGTCAGTGATGGCATCCAGCCATCTCATCCTCTTTCGTCCCCTTCTCCTCCTGCCCCTAATCCTTCCCAGCATCAGAGTCTTTTACAATGAGTCAACTCTTCACATGAGGTGGCCAAAGTAATGGAGTTTCAGCTTTAGCATCATTCCTTCCAAAGAAATCCCAGGGCTGATCGCCTTCAGAATGAACTGGTTGGATCTCCTTGCAGTCCAAGGGACTCTCAAGAGTCTTCTCCAACACCACAGTTCAAAAGCATCAATTCTTCGGCGCTCAGCCTTCTTCACAGTCCAACTCTCACGTCCATACATGACCACAGGAAAAACCATAGCCTTGACTAGACGAACCTTTGTTGGCAAATTAATGTCTCTGCTTTTGGATGTGCTATCTAGGTTGGTCATAACTTTCCTTCCAAGAAGTAAGCGTCTTTTAATTTCATGGCTGCAGTCACCATCTGCAGTGATTTTGGAGCCCAGAAAAATAAAGTCTGACACTGTTTCCACTGTTTCCCCATCTATTTCCCATGAAGTGATGGGACCGGATGCCATGATCTTTGTTTTCTCAATGTTGAGCTTTAAGCCAACTTTTTCACTCTCCACTTTCACCTTCATCAAGAGGCTTTTGAGTTCCTCTTCACTTTCTGCCATAAGGGTGGTGTCATCTGCATATCTGAGGTTATTGATATTTCTCCCGGCAATCTTGATTCCAGCTTGTGTTTCTTCCAGCCCAGCGTTTCTCATGATGTACTCTTCATATAAGTTAAATAAACAGGGTGACAATATGCAGCCTTGACATACTCCTTTTCCTATTTGGAACCAGTCTGTTGTTCCATGTCCAGTTCTAA
The DNA here is from genome assembly GCF_019923935.1 of Bubalus bubalis. Lineage (NCBI taxonomy): Eukaryota > Metazoa > Chordata > Mammalia > Artiodactyla > Bovidae > Bubalus > Bubalus bubalis. Next base: position 100,851,629 of record NC_059161.1, on the reverse strand, counting down.
CTGTTGCTTCCTGACCTGCATACAGATTTCTCAAGAGGCAGATCAGGTGTGGTCTGGTATTCCCATCTCTTTCAGAATTTTCCACAGTTTATTGTGATCCACACAGTCAAAGGCTTTGGCATAGTCAATAAAGCAGAAATAGATGTTTGTCTGGAACTCTCTTGCTTTTTCCATGATCCTGCAGATGTTGGCAATTTGATCTCTGGTTCCTCTGCCTTTTCTAAGACCAGCTTGAACATCAGGAAGTTCACGGTTCATATATTGCTGAAGCCTGGCTTGGAGAATTTTGAGCATTACTTTACTAGCGTGTGAGATGAGTGCAATTGTGTGGTAGTTTGAGCATTCTTTGGCATTGCCTTTCTTTGGGATTGGAATGAAAACTGACCTTTTCCAGTCCTGTGGGCACTGCTGAGTTTTCCAAATTTGCTGGCATATTGAGTGTAGCACTTTCACAGCATCATCTTTCAGGATTTGGAATAGCTCAACTGGAATTCTATCACCTCCACTAGCTTTGTTCATAGTGATGCTTTCTAAGGCCCACTTGACTTCACATTCCAGGATGTCTGGCTCTAGGTCAGTTATCACACCATCGTGATATCTGGGTCATGAAGATCTTTTTTGTACAGTTCTTCTGTGTATTCCTGCCATCTCTTCTTAATATCTTCTGCTTCTGTTAGGTCCATACCATTTCTGTCCTTTATCGAGCCCATCTTTGCATGAAATGTTCTTTTGGTATCTCTGATTTTCTTGAAGAGATCTCTAGTCTTTCCCATTCTGTTGTTATCCTCTATTTCTTTGCATTGATTGCTGAGGAAGGCTTTCTTATCTCTTCTTGCTATTCTTTGGAACTCTGCATTCAGATGTTTATAGCTTTCCTTTTCTCCTTTGCTTTTCACTTCTCTTCTTTTCACAGCTATTTGTAAGGCCTCCCCAGACAGCCATTTTGCTTTTTTGCATTTCTTTTCCATGGGGATGGTCTTGATCCCTGTCTCCTGTACAATGTCACAAACCTCATTCCATAGCTCATCAGGCACTCTATCAGATCTAGGCCCTTAAATCTATTTCTCACTTCCACTGTATAATCATAAGGGATTTGATTTAGGTCATACCTGAATGGTCTAGTGGTTTTCCCTACTTTCTTCAATTTAAGTCTGAGAGTCTTCTGTTTTCCCCATATATCTAGGAAAATACAGTGTTGTGATTTTAACTTAAAAATGTAAACTCAATTTTTACCTAGAAATATTGTTCATGTATCATGTGTTATGGCCTGACCCAAATTTTTATCCAGTTTCTAGGAAGTGAGCCAAGCTTTTGAAACCTGCCTGCCATGCATGATACAGCCCGGTCTTCACATCAGACATGACCTTGATGTTTGTTTTTTATCCTATAATCACTTTTAAGAAAACTAGGCTGTAGTTGAGGGACAAAGTAAATCAATAAATGCTCTAAAATGGGATTGGGTTATCTGAACCATAATTTTGTACCATAGACCAGTGCCTAGGTGAAAAATAGACCCTGTTTTCTCCTACAGGCTTGTGAAAAGAAACATGCTTAGCATTTCAGAACTTTGTACTGTGAAGTTTTCAAAATATGTTTTCTGTTCAAGGAATAGAAAATAACTCAATTTTTTCTGACATTTTTATGGTAGTTTTAGAGACTGTATATGATTTTGGATTATTATTATAAATCATTAAGTAATCTCCATAAGGTCAACTTTTTGCTCATTTATATAGAATTTTAATATTATGTTTAGAGTGTTATAAATGTTGAATCATTCAGCAGAAAATTAGTTCACTGGAAAGGATTTTCAAAATAGAAACATCATGGTTGAAAATTGAATGTTATTCCTTTACCTAATATCTACTATATCAGCTTTTGATCTTATTAATTATTTTTTAATATGTGATGACTCTTAAATGCTGAAATAGGAAAACTTTTCGTTCTTTAAAAGATACCTGTTGACCATTAAAAATTATTATTTTTACTGTATCTATTCCATAAAATTCCTATTATTTTTTTCATCTTTCTTAAAGCATACAAAACCAAACAAAATGCCAATGACAGATTTTATTCTTTATCTTAACTGGCAGAATTAGAAGACAAGATTATAATTTAGTGAAGTAATATTAGATTATGAAAGAGCTTTCAGATAGTAGTTTTTATAGGCTAAAACTTTTCTTGTGAAGCCCAAATGACTCCAAGATGTAATTTCTGAAAAATCACATAAATTACTTATGGATAATCTGTTGAAAATATCCTTCTTAAGTGGATGTTTTAGAAAATTTCCCCCAAATCCCAAAGCGTTAGTTAGAACATACCTCAAAAACCTTAAATCAAAGCTGTTTACACTATCATTAAAACAGCAATTCAAGGAATTGGAATATAATAAATAGAACATTTATTAACTGTAGTTAACAGGTAAAGACAATGAATAAAGTAAACTAGGTAAAGACAATGAATGACCTAGTTAAGATTAGGCAAATTTGATATAATGCAGAAGTAGCACTAAAATTCCTTAGGAATATCTGATTTTCTAATATTCCTTAATGAAAATCTCTTGTAGCTTCTATAAAGCCAAAACTCTAAGAGAATTTTATAAATAACACAATTGAAAAATTTTATTGAGAATACAAGATACAGACAGAGCAAGCTTCTTCTTCTATTTTCCTACCTCCAAATATATATTAACTTTGTTCATTTTTGTCTGTTTTCCCTGTCACCATTTCAGTTTACGCCCCCATCCTCAGCTACCCATCACTGAGTAGGAGACTTCCTCTTGCTTTCACTCCAAACTCCCTCCAATCTTTTCTGCACTTACAAGCCATCAAAATCTTTGAAATCACAAATTACTCTGTAAAATCACTTTTCTTTTTTTTTTTGCTCTTAGAATAATGTACCAATACTATTCCAAGTCTCATAAATCCATGTCTGATCTTGTCCTCGTCTGACCTTGCATTTAACTCACTTGTGCTACCTTCTCCATTCCTCCAGCCGCAGTAAACCCTTTAAATGTCCTACGATTGCTCTAGTCTCAGAGCCTTCTCACCTGCCCTTCCTTCTATCTGGAATGTCTTTGCTCTTTACACAGCAGACATTCTCACATTTTTCAAGACTTCTCATATCACTTTTCAGCAACATCTTTCCTGACCACTCTGTCTAGGTAGCTCTAATTATTGTCCTTATTATCCCTTGTTTATTTCCCTGTAAGTTATTTGCCACAATTTGTAGATGTGAAGATAAAACATGTGTTAGGGAAGGAAGAAATGTTCTTTTTTTTTTTAATTTATTTTGTTTTATTTTTTAATTTTATAATATTGTATTGGTTTTGCCATATATCAACATGAATCCGCCACAGGTATACACGTGTTCCCCATCCTGAACCCTCCTCCCTCCTCCCTCCCCATACCATCCCTCTGGGTCATCCCAGTGCACCAGCCCCAAGCATCCAGTATACGAGACAGCAAAAGAGACACTGATGTATAGAACAGTCTTTTGGACTCTGTGGGAGAGGGAGAAGTTGGGAAGAAATGTTCTTGTACCCTTCTAGGTTCTTCTGGCTGATCTAAGAATTACAACACAGATTAACAGGGGAACCTCAAGGCTTAATGATGTTTTTCAGTCAGTAAGTTGTGTCCAACTCTGTGATCCCATGGACTGCCACATACCAGCCTTCTCTGTTCTACATCATCTCCCAGATTTTGCTCAGATTCATGTCCATTGGGTCAGTAATGCTATCTAATCATCTCATTCTCTGCCATCCCCTTTTCCTTTTGTCTTTAATCTTTGCCAGTTCAAAGTTTAATAACATGCATATATGGAAGAGATCCAGGAAAACTGAGTTACTAAAATAGCTGAAACCCTTACCTCAGATACCATCTTCAACTAAAGACTAAAGGGGATGTTGTGGTTTAGAACTTTGAAAAGGGGAAAGGCACATAGATGGAAAAGCAAGTTTTAGATGAACAAATGTTTGCTGGGCCATGAAGAGACAAGATGACACAGACTAGACTCTGAACTCAGAGAGTATCCCTGCCATACCCAACACATATTCACTGCAGACATCTCTGGTGATAGCTTGATCCCTGTAATTGACCCTCTGTCTAAAAATTTCAGGCCATTCAGTTCAGTTCAGTTGCTCAGTCATGTCCGACTCTTTGCAACCCCATAAATCGCAGCATGCCAGGCCTCCCTGTCCATCACCAACTCCCGGAGTTCAGGCCATTAGGGAAGGCCAAAGTTTTTTTTCCTGAGTCTTTTGGGTCTTGATTATTTTTCAACAGAAATAATCTGCAGGTGAGAGAGACATTTTGGGTGGTGAATTGGAGAAAGCAATGGCACCCCACTCCAGTACTCTTGCCTGGAAAATCCCACCGATGGAGGAGCCTGGTAGGCTGCAGTCCATGGGGTTGCTAAGAGTCAGACACGACTGAGCGACTTCACTTTCACTTTTCACTGTCATGCATTGGAGAAGGAAATGGCAACCCACTCCAGTGTTCTTGCCTGGAGAATCCCAGGGACGGGGGAGCCTGGTGGGCTGCTGTCTATGGGGTTGCACAGAGTCGGACACGACTGAAGCGACTCAGCAGCAGCAGCACCCATGTGTATTTTATACACACATACACCTTCATACATATGTGCATGTATCTGTATCTGTTTATCTATCTAGAGAAGGAGGGAAAGAGAAAGGAAGAAACCAGAGGGGTCAATAGGTAGATTGTTGCTTTTGACTTGTTTACTTGACTATTGCTAAATCCATAAAGGCAAGAACCATACATATTTTGTTCACTAAAATATATCCAATGCCTGAGATAATGCATGGCCCATAATAAGTATTCAATAAATTTTACTAATGAATAAAAAAATGAGATGTTTGAGATGGTTGAATGAGGATGAGATGGTTGTATGCCATCACTGACTCGATGGACATGAGTTTGAGCAAGCTCGGGAAGTTGGTAGTGGACAGGGAAGCCTGGCGTGCTGCAGTCCGTGGGGTCACAAAGAGTCAGACACTACAGAGCAACTGAACTGAACCAAAAAAGAATGAATGAAAGAGTTAATACCTAAATTCAAGCACCTGCTTCCCTTATGGCTCAGCTGATAAAGAATCCGCCTACAATTCGGGAGACCTGGATTCGATCCCTGGGTTGGGAAAATCCCCTGGAGAAGGGAAAAGCTACCCTCTATTCTGTGGGAATTCTGGCCTGGAGAATTCCATGGACTGTATAGTCCATGGAGTCACAAAGAGTCGGACACAACTGAGTGACTTTCATTTTCATGCTCAAGCACCTAGATGATTGTTCACTAAGTTTTAAGAATTTCAGTCCAAAACTTTCTACTATGCAATTTTGAACCCCAAGCCACAGCAGAATGTCCACTTCTGACACACAGCTTTTCCTTATTTTCTCCCTTTCACTCTACTTCAAATGTGTTTGTTTTCACTGTCCTAAAATCAAGTATTTATTAAAGACTCTAATTATATGTTATGTTTTATGTCCCCTGTTACTTCTAAGTTACTCAGTATAAGCTCCAAGTGCATAGACATTATTTCCTTTTAAGAAGAAAATATCCAAAGTATTAAACTTCCATAGTACAGACTGTTAGGTAGATTCTTATCTTAATATATGCTTATTAACTTTGAAGACATCAAGGTTGACTCAAAGGCAGGACTTTCAGTCCCTCTGAGAAGCACAGTACATCTCCCAATGTTAATTTAAGCTTGACAGATGAGGGGCGAATTTATTTGTGAGAGAGTTCATATCATCATTGAGAAGCATTTATTCCTTCCTCAAAGGTTATTTTCTGCAAAATAAGATATAGTGCTTCATCCAGGCTTCCAGCTTGCTCTGTAACCGAACAATCCTTGGCATTTAGACGAAGTGTTATGTCCTCTAGCTAGGAAATGAGTTGTGAGAGGTATTTTTCATTTATAACTTTTGATCGTAGTAACATTTTCTGTAAGCTTATATGGAGACAGCCACTGCTAAGCAGGTTTATTTTCTCTGGGTCATAAAATAACATATGGGTGGAAAGAATCCAGTTATTGCTTTGGTTGAAAGAACTTCATAATGTCATGGAAAAAGAGCGGGTCACATCAGATGAGATGGATGAGATGGATAAGAGAATGTATCTCAGCTCTGACCTTTATGGTCTAGGCGACCTTTGGCAAGTTATTTAACTTCTATAAATCTTGTTTATTTTTATGTTATATCATAACTTCCTCATAAGGTACTAAGTTTTTAATGACACATTAAGAGTTTGACCCAAGATAACTTAAAGCAACAATAATAATAATGCAGACAACACCATTGGACTGAGACATGAAAATAGATATTTTGGTATATGCCTGCTTGCATGTGTGCTAAGACATGTCTGACTCTTTTGTGATCCCATGGACTGTAACCTGCCAGGCTCCTCTGTCCATGAGATTTCCTAGGCAATTATACTGGAGTGGGTTGCCATTTCCTCCTCCAGGGGATCTTACTGACCCAGGGATCGATCCCATGTCTCCTGTGTCTCTTGCATTGGCAGGTGATTCTTTACCACTGAGCCACCTGGGAAGCCCATTTCAGTATTTATCAACAGTTATTTTATCCATTCATTGTTCATTTCAAAAATTTAACCAGTGCTTTCTAGGTGACAGGCATTGAGCTAGGTATAAATCACTGAGAAAAACCACAGTAGTATCTTTTCTCATAAGATACACTGCTTTTTTATTGTTTCAATTTTATAGATTTTTGAAAAAGATCTAAGGTTTTATTTTTTAAAGTTTTGATGAGTTAATATTGCATTTTCCCAGTTGTGTTATTCTCATTCTTTTTAATTTTTTTAACTGGAATATAGTTGATTTATAGGGCTTCCCTGGTGGCTCAGAGGGTAAAGTGTCTGCCTACAATTCGGGAGACCCAGGTTCGATCCCTGGGTTGGGAAGATCCCCTGGAGGAGGCAATGACAACCCACTCCAGTACTCTTGCCTGGAAAATCCTATGGACTGAGAAGCCTGGTAGGCTACCATCCAAGGGGTCGCAAAGAGTCAGACACGACTGAGCGACTTCACTTTCACGTTCACTTTCATAGTTGATTTACAATGTTGCATTACTTTCCCTTTCTTTTAAAATTGGTACAACTTTTGGAATTTGCCCTCAACTTTTGGGAAAGTCTCAGGATATGATGATAAACCATAGGCGTTTCTCCAGTGTGCTTATGTGGTGATTTGTAATTGCTTTAACCCTTACTTGCTAAGATTATAATCACTAGTTTAATTATCTCCTTTACTAGAATATAAAACTTTTGCTATAGAAATTGTGGCAAACTTACTATTATGTGCATATAATATACACTTACTGTATAATATTGAGGGAATAAAAAGATGAATAGATGAGTATTTCCCATGATTACACATGCTATGGGAGGTACATGTGATTACAAATGCTGAAAGTTACCACCTCATTTTGAAACACTGATGTAAATAAGAAAAAGTAATTATGCAAATTCAAGGTTCTACATTCACGACATTTTAAAATTACATCCACTGAAAATGAAAAGTGATATGTGTTGGAAAGTAAAGTGCCATTAGTCTAACATATTTTCAGTAAATTGTCAGATTATCTAGGAACGTTTAGGAAGCCAAGATTCTTAAATAAATAATCCCCCCAAATCAGTGAAGCTGATCCTTTGCACTATCTACGGATGTGAGACAGGGGTAAAGCGATTAATTCAGCTCCAAAATAATCTTCTAAGTGTTCATCATCTTTAGTCTTTGCTCAAGAACTTTAGGAACCTGTCAAAAAACTGTAGTGAAATGAATGAAGCAGCACTGATTACAATGTGTTTCTTTGTCTAGCCCACTTGCTTGCTTTCTAATAAGTAAAAATTGTCATGTAAATATTTCTTACAGAACCAAAAAAAGAAAACTGAAAATGTAGATAAATCACCTTTAATATATCATCCTTTGATGACTTAAGAACTTGATGATCTTAAATGAGAGCATATGCTTGACTTTCCATAATTGTTGCTATCCATAGTCATAACATGACATGCCTTCCTTAATTTGGATACAAAGATGTAAATATAGACCTAACCATATTGAATTTGTATTTTTGTCTCTGTATAATATATAATGTATTATTCATACTGTCTTCACCATATTCACAGTAACAGAAAATGAATATGGAACATCTTAGAAGATTTCCTATTGTCATTAACCCTTCTTGTCTTTGTTTATTTGAGGCGGATTTCTTAAAATGTCCTTTAGATAAGGAAAACCAATGGAAATAGTTTGTGGTAAGACAGAAATTTTTCTTTGTGGCTAAAGAAAAATTACGAATGTGTCTACATGTACTTACATTTTTTGCATTTTATTCAGAGTAATTATTAGCTTAGGGTGATTTTTCTTATTTCAAAAATTCAATTTATTCTTGGGAAAATGCCATCAAATCACATCCAATTAGTTCCGTAATATTTGGTGAACTAATGCAAAGAGTGTGCAGCACAAATAAATTGAAATATATTATGAATTCTGGGCAGAGTAAAGTTAAGGTTAAACTATTTCATATTAATGTAAACATTGCACATATTCAGTCTGTTAATTCTAGATGTGTTGAAAGTGAAGATAATTCTTATATGTAGCTCACCTCTATCTAATGAAAAAAAGATATAAATGAATCCAAAACATATTTGAGACTACAAGCAAACCAGATAGGCTAGATAATTCATCAGGAAGATATATTGAGAATCTAACATCTATTGCATCCCTGCTACCACGTGCTACACATGAAGTCGTAAGTTAGGGACATCATAAATAAAAGTTGGATGGGCTACAAGAGTGAGGTATCTCTTTGGATTTGGGAGGCTTGGAAGAAATGCTGCTTCTCTCAATTCTTAATTCCCATAATTATTAACTCCCTAAATAAGTAAAATGCCTTAGACCTTCTCTGTGAAGAAATGTTTGAGAAGATTCTCAAGATCATAGATTTAAGAAACACAGTCTTTAAGCACAATTAATGAAGTTGCAGTATTTGTGTTCATCAAATTCAACTCCCTTAGTTTTACAGCACATTTGGTGGGTTACAGTCGTCCATAGTTTGAGAGATGGGTCTGAGTGTGGGAAAGAGTATGGACTTTGGAGTCAGAAAACCTGGGTCAAAAACTACCTTAAACTTTTATTAGTCTTGTAACCTTGGGCAAGTCAACTGCATTTAGAATCTAAGCCTTAAATTCCCTTCCCTGAAAAATATGGGCACCAACATGTCTTTTGTATGGATTTTGTGAGTATTATTTAAGACCAGGCGTGTGAAGTTCCTGGCCAGTCAGTATGACTGTGTTAAAGGTGTGTGGCCCCTCATCTCACAACAAAACATTTCCAGTTAAGGATCTCAAAGCACAATGAGGAAATGTAGTCCAGCAATGCTACAGATAGAAAATAGAGGAAATGAAGATCCTTCTCTCTACCATCTCACTTCCCTGTCTGACTCTGGGACATTTACTTTCAGTACACTGACCATTTCTCTCCACTTGTAGAAAACGAAGTGATTAAAGAAGGACCCAGACATTGAAAAGTCTAGGTTATGCCAGAGCTGCACTTCCACTAAGGAAGCACCTTCAGGGCACTGTTAAAATCCTGCTCTGTGAAGGAGAGGCCCTGGGGTGATCTTTTAAAAAGATTTAAAAACCTTCTGACATGTTTGCCATCTAAGCAAGTCTAGTGCTGCTATAGAGCAGCACAGGGAAGCTAGGAGCAACTTTAGAAAGTGGAAAAATAATGAACCTTACTCCTCTTTTGCTAGAAGGGCCTTAGCAACTCTATGCCCTCTATTTTGCATGCCTGGAGGGGAGAATATACTGTGGATACCATGCTTCTCCTTTTCTTTAACCTCTCTGGTTTTCTTCCTCCCCAGCCACCACACCCTTTTTTTCCCATCATTTTCTTATTTTTTTTAAAGCTTTGTTTCCTTTTCTTCTTGCGTCCCCACTAACAGTCAAGTGGCATGAATGGATCATCCTCTACTATTTTTAAGTCCCAGTGATGTCAAGACTTACAAAGAATGGAAATGTTCATTGCCCTTGTCAAATTCCTATCAGCAGATCTTTATAGATGGGAGTGTATTTCCAAGGATTATTGGCTCATCTCTCAGTGCTGCCTAGCATGGTCTCCTGCTTCTAACTAGGGACATTTGGTTTATCTGCTTCCTTAAACATCTTATAAATTTCTCCTCAATGGCACCCACACCTTGCCTACTTGCCAGCAGTACCTCTTGTCCTTGTCACTGCCTGCAAGTTAGCTCAGCTCACTTCCTTTAATAGGCCTAATATGATTAACCTCAGATCATGTCTTTTCACTGTCTGGAGGTCTAACCATCTTTGCAAACACAGAAGATTCAAAATAGCACTCACTCTCTCCCTTTATTGTTATCTCCGCTCAGCAAGCAGGATCCTATCCTAAAGTCTTGATCCCAGGGGAGAGCCTCACCTGGCAACCCTTTTTTTTTTTTTTTTCCTTATTGTGTATGTCAAATCACTAGATAATTCTTAGAAAGAATGCCTCTATACTATCCCTTGTGTCTTTTCTTGTGTCAGTTTTTCTTCATCCTTCCCAAATTCAATCCTCAAAACTTCTCTCCAGGAAGTTTGCAGTAACCTTCTAGCTGGCTTCCTAATCAACATCCTTTTCCCTTTTATTACATTCTCCATCTGATTATCCACCTGACCTTTTTGAAGGTTAGTTTTGTTTACATTGTTTTACTGCTCAAAACTGTTATTTGCTACTAATTGTCTACAAGGGAAAATAATAAACTTAAACTAGGCCTCTAGATTATCCTTTTCCAGTCCTATTTTATCAAGATCTTACTCCCTTTAGACTTCAGAACTATTTTACACATTGTCCCTGATTTCCCTTGAACTTTCAGGCCTATGTCATGTCTATATATTGTTCCTTCTATCCTATAGATTCCCTCCCCAACCACTTTCCTTAGCCGTAGTCCAGTCTTCCTGGTTGTTACAAATGATGTGTCTGTGCCCTAGACACTGTGATTCTGATTCACACTAATGGCATATCTGAGTCCTGAGGGAGTTGAGACCACGAAACACAGGAGCAGCAGCCCTCAGCCAGTGACAGGAACCGGAAGAAAAAGTACCCTGATATATGAATCTGGGTTCTCCAGAAACAGAACCAATAGATGTATATATATTATAATAAGTTCAGTTCAGTCACTCAGTCGCGCCAACTCTTTTCGACCCCATGGACTGCAGCACGCCAGGCCTCCCTGTCCACCACCAAGTCCTGGAGCCTACTCGAACTCATGTCCATCACATCGGGATCTCATCCTCTGTCGTCCCCTTCTCCTCCTGCCTTCAATCTTTCCTGGCATCAGAGTCTTTTCCAGTGAGTTGGTTCTTCGAATCAGGTGGCCAAAGTATTGGAGTTTCAGCTTCAGCATCAGTCCTTCCAATGAATATTCAGGACTGATTTCATTTAGGATGGACTGGTTGAATCTTCTTACTGTCCATGCAAAGGGATTTATTATAAGGAATTGACTCACATGATTATGGAGGCTGACAAATACCAAGATCTATAAATAGCAAACAGCAGACCCAGAAAAGCCAATGGTAGAATTCCAATCCAAGTTCAAAAGCCTAAGAACTAATATCTCTGATGGTGTAAATTTCAGTCTGAATTTAAATTCAAAAGAAGACTGACTTCTTACTTAGCTCAAAGACAAACAGAGAGATAAAATTCTCTCTAACTCTACCTTTTTGTTCTATTCAGGCCTTCGAGGGGTTGATTAAAGCCCACCCACATTGGGGATGGTAATTTGCTTTTACACAGTCTAGGAACTCAAATGTTCATCTCATCCAAGAAAGAAATTCATGTACCCACCCAGAAAGATATATTTTGTTCTGTCTTAATTATTTTAATTTAAATTTTTTTCCAGTTTCATTGAAATATGGTTGACATAACTGAATTTATTTAGGTTCTACAGAATGATAATATATGTATATACCATGAAATTGTTGCCAAAATCAAGTCACTAATACATACATCATATCCAACAGTTACCATTTTTTGTGTATGTGATGAGAACACTGAAGATTTACTTTCTTAGCAAACTTTCTGTACATTAGAGAATTATTAACGTAATCACCGTGCTATACATTAGATCTCTTTCATCGTATAACAAAGTTTGTACACTTTTGCCAGCATCTCCCCATTTCCTAGTAATCACTATTCTAATGTCTGATTCTATGATTTTGACTTTATTAGATTCCATAGGCAGGTGAGATCATACATATTTGTCTTTCTGTCCCTGGTTTATTTCACTTAACATAATACCTTCTAAGTTCATCTAAATTTTGTTCCAAATTGCAGTGTTTTCTTGCGCATTTTCTTGCACATTTTATTTATGCATTTATCTGTCAATGGATACTTAGGTCTTTTCCATATTTTGGGCAATTGTGAATTTTGTGAATAATGCTGCAATGAACATGCAGATATCCGTTCAGGGTTCTGATTGGTTTCCTTTGAATAAATACTCAGAAATGGAATTGCTGGATCATATAGTAATTCTATTTCTAATTTTTTGAGGACACTTCAGACTGTTTTTATAGTGGCTGTATCAGTTTACATTCCCACCAAGGATGCTCAAAGATCCCTTTCCTCCAAACCTAACACTTGGTATCTCTTATTTTTTGATGATAGCCATTTTAATAGGTGTGAGGTGATATTATTGTTTTGGTTTGCATTTCCCTGGTGATTTGTGTATATATCTTCTTTGGAGAAATATCTTTTCTGGTCCTTGGTACATTTTTTAATTGTGTTATTTGTGTTTCATCTTGCTATTGAGTTGTAGGAGGCCTTTAATACATTTTGGATATTAAACCTCATCAGATATATGTTTTGCAAATATTTTCTTCCATCCTTTAGATTCCCTTTTCATTTTGCTGATTGTTCCTTTTGATGAACAGAAATATTTAAATTTGAGGTAACCACCCACATTTGTCTATTTTTGCCTTTGTTTCCTGTGCTTTTGTGTCAAATCCATTAAATCGTTGACAAGACCAATATCAAGGAGCTTTTACAGAATAATGTTTAATCAAATATCTGGACACCCTGTGCCCCAATCAAGTTGACATATTAAATAAACCATCACACCTGATTCCCTTCCCTTATGGGAAGGCAACTATGAGGTATATTCTTTATTTCTAAGATCTTTAGCTATTGTGGTCTCTAGTTCCTCAGTGTCCCTTAAGTCAACTCTACTAGTTTCTTTTCTGTATCCATCTCATTTTCCAGCTCCCAAACTCAACTTCATAAGATCACCCAAACTGCACACAGAGTCTAGTTTCAGTGTGAGTGAAAGGCAATAGTTTCTCTTAAAAGTCATCTCCATGCAGACTTCCTTGGTTTCTGCAGGGTGGGAGTGCTTTCTACTATTTTGAACTGTTATATCACTCCTAGAAAGCCACCACTTACACATGGATTTTTATTTTGTCTTTCCTGTTATCATTAGATTTCCTGATAAGTAAGAGGTAAACAACTTTCACTTTTATATTTCTCATCTTTCTTTGTGATGTATGTGATATATTTAATGAATTCAATTTATCTGTGTGTGTGTGTATGTATGTTTGCCCTACTTAACCAAGTTTTTTGTTTTTTTTTTTTCTTTTGTGTGAGAGGGCTATTTGAGGGGAAATATTTCAGGAGATTCAAAATCAAATGTTCATTTACAAAACATTTTTTGAGGAGCAACTCTAAGGGTACAGTGGGGAGAAGAGATACACTTGTCAAATATCACTAGAGTCCCTAGGCAAGTACAGTTAGGCAATGCCTCCATATTCTCTCATCCTTCAGTTGCAGAGAAGTGTCCCAGTGCTTATTTTCTTGAAAGAGGTCACTTGTTAAATTTTAGACAAGCCAAAATTCATTTGAGATGTAAAGCAATATCATCTTTTTAGTTTCTTTAGAATCTTGATCATTGACTTGCTAAGCCTCCTGATTCAACTACCCTTTTCAATTTTATGTAGCTCTCTCGTTTAATATCCTCCTGCTATATTTTTTACTTCCCCACACACAAAATTCTGCATGTGCTCCTGGAATATTAAATATTTTTCTAGTTGACTGGATTAAGAGGCATAGTTAACCTCCCTCTAGTGATGCAGTTATTGTACTGTAGATCAAATATCAGACACCTGCTGCCTCTAGCCTTAATTATTTGGATACTTGGATATTTTTAAAGAAATCTTGGATAGCCTTAAATTGACTCAAGCATCCATCTCACAGATGTAGAGAACTCAGCACCACCTTACCCTCATTAATGTTTCTAGAAGTATTAAAGGCTTACGTTTATTTTGCTCTGAATTTCTTCTTTTGCTGAATTTGCATTCTCACACTATAGCTCTTCATTTTGCATTATTGAGTTTACTCCCTAAAAACACCACATCAACAAAGGATTTTATGTCCCTGCGGTTTTACTGAGGATTTTAAGTTATTTGACCATGATAGATAGCATCATAATACTGTACACAATGTATATTAAATAATTTCTTTCTACATAATTCCCTAAACTCATTAGATACAAGGAATGCGTTATTGGCTGTCTTTTCTCCTAGAGTCCTGCCTTTTTACCTTTCTGAAACCCATCTTTGCTTTAACCTATCTTTATCCTAAGCACAACTTTCTTACCTAAGTGTCCATTGAGAAATTTCTTTGGAAATGGAAAGTGTTTTGCACATACTTTCCAATGCTCAGATGAATCCTGGTGGGGATGGGGTGGTGGGGGATCATGTCACTCTAGGAACAAAAGTCAGAGTCCATAGCTCTTCGTAATCTAGCACCTGCCTACTTACCACCTCTCATCTCTTACCTCTTCCCCAGTATGCCTCCTCACTGTAATGATAGTAGGTCCCTGCAGGTCCATACATTCTTCCCTCTTCCATATATCTTTGCGTGTGCTCTTATCTTCTACCTGTGACAAAGTATCCATTCCCTCCTCTCTCATGCTGTTACTGATATTGACCATGATTCTCCTTCTAGAACACTCTAATTGTCCACCCAGCATAGTCTATCTTGGCTACTTCCCCACTCTATTCCTACAGCATCCCAATCATGCCTCTTTTTCCTCCTGAGATATAACAGACTAAGGGATTTTTTCTTTTCTGGGCAGAAATTATGGTTTGTTCACTGATATATTATCATCTTTACCACAATGACGGTTTCTGGAATATATGGTGGATAATAATAAATTCTTGTTGAATGAATGAATAAATTATTGAATAAACTAACTGTGAGTCTAGGCTACCCAATGTCCTTCTTATATCTACTCCCAAATATTTTTGAAGGGGAATTAAAGCGAATATTAGAGTAATCCATATTTAGTAGAACTGGAAATGAGGAGTATCATATTTGATTGACACTCTCATATATTGTTGAATTCACTCCTCCCAAAGTTAAGAAATTACTTTTCTCCTCATTGTTGAAGGCCTAGGTAAATCAAACATGTTAGTAATTATTGAGATTGGAGAAATTCATCCTAAGCTTTTATTTTCAGTATGCAGGAAAGGCGCGAAAGGACATCTTATAAAACATTTGTAGTCATGTTTTCAGCAGAATTTGAAAAAGAAAAAATGTGAACTCTGGAAGACACAATTTTGACTGAATTGCTTATTTTATCATTTGAAGCTTTCTGCTGCAACTTCTAATTTTCTCGTTCCTGAGTCATATTCTGTTTAACTGCTGTGACATTTAGTGTTTCGAGCAGTTGCTCACGAGACAGTGCCCCAACGTAAGCAATTCAAAGATGTCTTTGGCCTACTTTCATTCCAGTTACCAGAGATAATTGGAGGCACCTTCCATATGTCCTATGAAGAGCCTGCCCCCCAGTGAAACAGTTAGTCATCCCAGCAATTGTGTTTTTCAAAATCACTCTCCCACAATGTTCTTACTTTAATTGTAAGTATTAATACATCTGCCTAAATACATCTGCAGCTGCCTGATGATGGAAACTCATCTATGCTATCCACCTAATTAGTCTCCCATCTGTTATTTGTAACAGGATATCTACTTCTTCCAGGAGATTGGCTTTCCACGTGAGTCTAGCTCTGTTGGCAATAGGGACTGTCCAATATTCGTGAACATAGTGACTTGCAGAACTCAGCCACTTTTAGGTGAATGCCTTATACTTCTTGTTACCTTAACTGATTCTCAGCCTCCTCACTGTGTAACTGGAGCCCTTCAACATTTTATGCTGAAAAATTGACTCCATTCCTGACTTTCCTTTGTCCTCCCCAGAGTTGCTTATTATTAAACATGAAAATTCAGGTTTGACACTTCCTAGCAATGGCAACCGACTCCAGTACTCTTGCCTGGAGAATCCCATGGATGGAGGAGCCTGGTAGGCTGCAGTCCATGGGGTTGCGAAGAGTCGGACACAACTGAGTGACTTCACTTTCACTTTTCACTTCCATTCATTGGAGAAGGAAATGGAAACCCACTCCAGTGTTCTTGCCTGGAGAGTCCCAGGGACGGCGGAGCCTGGTGGGCTGCCGTCTATGGGGTCGCACAAGTCAGACACAACTGAAGCGACTTACCAGCAGCAGCAGCATAACATCAGTTATCACCTGAAATGCCAAGGGAATCAGCTGGGTTGTGCTTAATAAATGACTATGATTAAGATTTCTTGTGTCTGAGATAAAATTAGGAAAATAAAATAAAAACTACTGAGTTACAGAATTATCCATGAGGATAGATTGGTTCTGTTTAAAGGATAGTGTTTATACAGAGATATATATTCTTACTGTGGCTTTGGGTTCCTAATGTTTGGGAAAAGTGTCCTTGTATAAAATAACATTGGTATAATTTTAGAGTTCCTTTTAAAATGTCCTTGTTTGGCAAAATAAACATTTATCAAACCTATATTGGTCACCAAAACATGTTTTGAGGGCATTTTATCAGTCTCTGAATTTCAAAAGTAGAAAAATTCATGTCATAACCAACAGTCATTCTTGAGAAACAATGTACAAGTTAACATTACATAGAATTTACTATTTGCCAAGTCCTGTCTCAAATACTTTACCTATAGTACCCATTTAATTCTCACAATAAACCTGTGAGATAGGTAACTTTATTAGTTCGATTTTACAATGAACACAATGAGGCTTAGAGAAATTGTATAGTCTCTCCTAGGGCACAGAGCTGTTAAGAAGCAGAAACGGGCTTTAGTCTGGTAGAGTTTGATTGTGGGATGGTATCTTTAACTGTTTGGTTAAATTGCTTCAAAAGGCAGGACTCATTTGCATACCTCCCATCCCTACCTGGGGTGATTATGATGTTGACTTAATCTTCTCCTTTATCCCACTCTACTTCTTGTATTCATAGACCCTTCCCTACTCATGGTTATGCCTAAATTATTCAGTTACATGTAAGTCAAAAATCTTCCCTGAAACTCTGTGAAATCTGAATGTCTTTGCTCCAGACCTGGTCTGAAGTATTAAATATATTTGAATTAGTTCATTCAGCATTTAACACAGAGAAATCACTAAATAACTGATAGGCATTTCTATCCTTTTTCAAAGGGAGGACTTACCCAAACCTCTCTTTTTATGTAGATTTTTATTTTTTAATGAGATTTAGCTTCTATACCATAAAGGATACATTTATTAAATATAGATTAGCATTTATACTCAAATAACCACAACCAAAATCAAAATATGGAACATTTCTAACATCCTAGAAAGTTCCCCAGTATCCTTTCCTAGTCAACATCCACTCACCCTTTCAAAAGATAACACTACTCTGATTCTGCCTCCAGAGGTTAGTTTTGCCAGTCACGAGCATCATGTAATAGAATCATTCCATATGCACTCATTTGCATCTGGCTTCTTTAGCTCTATGTAATGTCTGTGAGATTCCAAGTTGCTGGGTGTGGCAATAGTTTGTTCTCTCTCTCTCTTTTTTAAATTGCTGTATAGCTTTCTATTATACTATAATTATTTATCCATTTTCATATTAATAGACACTTTGGTTGTTTCTTGTTGTTTTCTTTTTCCTATTATAAATGAAGTTACTTAATCTAATCACATGAGTGCAGTATTGTGGGCATATATATATATTCTTTCCTTCTGGGTATTCTCTCGAGAGAAAAATTGTGATTATATGGGACAGCTACATCTTTGGCTTCAATCAGTTCAGTTCATTTCAGCTGCTCAGTCATGTCTGACTCTTTGCGACCCCATGAACCACAGCACGCCAGGCCTCCCTTTCCATCACCAACTCCCGGAGTTCACTCAAACTCATGTCCATCTAGTCGGTGATGCCATCCAGCCATCTCATCCTCTGTTCTCCCCTTCACCTCCTGCCTTAAATCTTTCCCAACATCAGGGTCTTTTCAAATGAGTCAGTTCTTCGCATCAGGTGGCCAAAATATTGGAGTTTCAGCTTCAACATCAGTCCTTCGCATAAATACCCAAGACTGATTTCCTTTAGGATGGACTGGTTGGATCTCCTTGCAGTCCAAGGGACTCTCAAGAGTCTTCTCCAACACCACAGTTCAAAAGCATCAATTCTTCTATGCTCAGCTTTCCTTATAGTCCAACTCTCACATCCATACATAACTACTGGAAAAACCATAGCCTTGACTAGACAGACCTTAATTGACAAAGTGATGTCTCTGCTTAATATGCTGTCTAGGTTGGTCATAACTTTCCTTCCAAGGAGTAAGTGTCTTTTAATTTCATGGCTGCAGTCACCATCTGCAGTGATTTTGGAGCCCAGAAAAATAAAGTCAGCCACTGTTTCCCCATCTATTTCCCATGAAGTGATGGGACCAGATGCCATGATCATGGTTTTCTGAATGTTGAGCTTTAAGCCAACTTTTTCACTCTCCTCTTTCACTTTCATCAAGAGGCTTTTAGTTCCTCTTCACTTTCTGCCATAAGGGTGGCGTCATCTGCATATCTGAGGTTATTGATATTTCTCCCAGCTGTCTTGATTCCAGCTTGTGCTTCATCCAGCCCAGCGTTTCTCATGATGTAATCTGCATAGAAGTTAAATAAGCAGGGTGACAATATACATTCTTGACATACTCCTTTTCCTATTTGGAACCAGTCTGTTGTTCCATATCCAGTTCTAACTGTTGCTTCCTGACCTGCATACAGGTTTCTCAAGAGGCAGGTCAGGTGTGGTCTGGTATTCCCATCTCTTTCAGAATTTTCCACAGTTTATTGTGATCCACACAGTCAAAGGCTTTGGCATAGTCAATAAAGCAGAAATAGATATTTTTCTAGAACTCTCTTGCTTTTCCCATGATCCAGTGGATGTTGGCAATTTGATCTCTGGTTCCTCTGCCTTTTCTAACACCAGCTTGAACATCTGGAAGTTCACGGTTCACGTGAACTTGAACCGTGTTGCTGAAGCCTGTCTTGGAGAATTTTGAGCATTACTTTGCTAGCGTGTGAGATGAGTACAATTGTGCGGTAGTTTGAGCATTCTTTGGCATTGCTTTTCTTTGGGATTGGAATGAAAACAGACCTTTTCCAGTCCTCTGGCCATTGGTGAGTTTTCCAAATTTGCTGGCACATTAAGTGCAGCACTTTCACAGCATCATCTTTTAGGATTTGAAATAGCTCAACTGGAATTCCATCGCCTCCACTAGCTTTGGCTTCAATAGATATTAATAAACTATATTCTAAGTGGTTGAACAAATTTACAGTCCCAGTAGCATACATGAACATTTTAGTTCCTGCTCTCCCCGCCCAGCCCCTTTAACAATTAGTCCTTTGGGTCATTCATAGGAATGTGTCCACTTTCTTATCTAAGCTCTCACTCTGCATAGAGCACCCACTTATCTTGCTATCTGGAGCCTGGCTTCCACTTAGATCTTGGTTACACAGAAATCTAAAACATTTTTTCTTTGCCAATGTCATTTTTCTCTGGGGTTATCCACCTGTCATGTACAGACCCTGCCTTTTTTCCAAAATTAAACGTACAATGATAATAACAATGACAAAATAAAAGCAAACATTTACTGATTGTTTGCAAAGGACCAAATTCTGTCCTAATGCTTTGTGTACTTAATGCCATGCAATGTCTATTATCCCTGGCCTGGAATGTTGCTCAGAGCTAACTGTATGAGTGGCACCCTGTGAGCAGCCAAATGGAACTTCTTAAATCTAAATCTCTTGTGACTTGGGATCAAGCAGAAGCATAAAGTGCTAAAGATGGGCCCCAAGGATTCTGCTGTCCCAGCTACACCAAAGTACTAAAAGTTCACAAATGAAAAAATTGCAAGCAGACAGTAAAACTACAAACATGAAAAGTAGTAAAGGCCTCGCCAGGAATATGAGGCTCTTTCTAACATTAAATCATCACTTTCAAATCCAAGTTTTCAATATCAATATAAAGAACCAAAACAGCCTAAATATTGCTTTTATGTTCACTGTAAATATATATATACACACACATATGTATGTATAACCCAAATTTCAAAAAATCTTGATATTTGGTGTCAGGAAAAGTGAAAGTGTTAGTTGCTTAGTAGTGTCTGTTTGTGACCCCATAGACTGTAGCCTGCCAGGCTTCTCTGTCCATGGAATTCTCCAAGTAAGAATACTGGAGTGGGTTGCCATTTCCTGCTCCAGGGGATCTTCCTGACCCAGGGATCAAAGCCAGTCTCCTGCATTGCAGGCAGATTCTTTACCATCTGAACCACCAGGAAGCCTCATCTAGTCTCTACAACACATTTAATGCCACTTAGAACAATTTCCTCATTGTAAAAGTACCTAGCTAAAAAAATTTTACCAAACACACATCATGACTTTTAGCTGCATGTTGCCAAAAAATGTTAAAGCTGTATTATTTTTTTTCTTACTCTAATATACAGATGAAGCCAACACAAATTATGCTAACTATCTCTCTTAACTTCTCATTTAGGAGACTATTAAACCACTATTTTCTAATCTATAGAATAAGGAAAATGCATTTGGGTTAAAACCGTTTGGCATTTCTCCTGCATATAGCTACAAATGGGAATTTATTTGATTTTCACAGCTGCTTTTCTACTTGTTTCATTGGCATTAATTCACTTTCAAGTGACAGTTACATTTTATGTTTCTCCTGGATTTTACTAAAAGAGGCTTAGTTGTATGTTTTTCACTAAAAGTGAGTAAAAGTGTTTTGCTTTTTTTTTTTTTTTTTTGTATTTTTAGTACACTAGGTCCCATCAAAATAACTGATTAATTACTGGCTTTCTTCTGTTTAGTGTACTGTTTGATTTTTAGAGTTTTATTTTATATTCTAATTTCATTCATTCTTCTGTTTCCCTGCACTCTTTATGCTTGATCAATGTCTTTATTTTAAAAAGAAAAAGAAAAAGCATCACAGCGTCTCATGCACTTCTGCATCATTGGATGATTTATTGCACTGTTACATTACTAGAATGACAATATTTTTTGTGAATTTTAGCATAATGGATCATAAAGACAGTTCCCCCACCCCAGGAATGTCTTAGCAATAAATCTTCAATGTTGATAGGATCGAGTGTTTTAAAGATGGAAACTTGAGGAGAACTAATATATGATACATGACCTTGAGTTTCTCCTCCACATATATTTTATCTTAAAATAGATGATTATTGATGAACATGAAAGAAACTAAATTATATGTTGGTTAAAATGAAACAGCATCTTATATTCATGCTTAATAAGGCATTTTTCAATGGAAACTGTCTTTGCTTTTCATTAAAAAACAGCATATTTCACTTATTATTCCTTTGGAAAAAGGCTTCATTTTGGTATTGTATATAAGGTAGTTGGTCTTCAGTGGAGTCTAAAATTTATCAGAGAAAAGCAAAGACAAAGGGCCAATTCACTGTACTTCTTGTCCTTGAAATGTATTTAGGGATTATATATGAATGCATTTTAAAACTAACTATTATCAATACAAAGTAAGTTATTCAGATACAGAAAATATAACAGTGGCCAAAAATATACAAAGTTATGTCTACTCTCCCTAGTTACAGGAAAAAGCTGGTATAAAGCAATCAGATTAGAAAAATAAATAAGGTTGATAATAGCCAGAGTATATTTAGAATGAGGTAAAAAGATACATTTTCATACATATTATTGGTAGATATGTATAATGATGAAAAATGTAAACTGGTCGTACAATATGATGGAGAAATTTGACATATTTTTTTTTGAGCTCAAAACCATGCAATGGTCAGATTTCAGTTAAAAGGCAAAGGCTTTGTAGTGTTCTAAAAGCCCCATGCTCTGTGGACTCTTGGTCCTTTTCTCCTCCTCATTGCCAGTTACTCACTTATTGAGCCATCTGGGTCTCCTTGATGTTCCTACAATGTGTTAGGTGTTATTTCTGCTTAAGGATTTGTTCCTATTTTTCTGTCTAGAATGTTCTTCCCCCATAGATCTGTTCAGCTAATTTGTTTGCTTGCTTTGGCCTTTGCTCAAATCTTCTGGTATTAAAGAGACCTACCTTAGCTGTCCCACTCAGCATTAAATGTTCTGTCCATCCTTTACCCCTCCACAATGACAGTCTTTTTTTTTTTTTTTCTCCCCAGTGATTTATTCCAAGTGTCTAGGACCTACCTTATTGATTCAACAGAAGCAAAAACAAATACAAAATGGTATACACACAAAGCATTTCTTTATTTTAGCATTGCTTAGTAATAAGAAAAATCCAGAGATCCCCAAAGTATCCTTTGGTATAAGCCATGGTTATATGCTTTCTAAGGAGTATTGTACAACATTTAAATTAATGTGGGCAATTCATGCATTTACCCATGAAATGCTATCAGAAATGTATAGTTAAGTGACTAAAGTGCGTTTTAGAAAAAGTAAGACATGACCTAATTGTGTGGAGGGCACCCTCTGCCTTTAAATTCTATGTGATACCTAAGAAAAGCTTTCTAAATATGTACTTCAAATTGACAACAGTTATCTTTGGGAAGGAAGTGAGGCAGGGAAGGGAAAGTATATGTGAAGAAGAATTTATGCATCACTCAGTTATTTTTAACAAGAATATTATGATGTGTGTGTGTTTTAATGCTAAAATGAAAATAATATGAGTGGTTTCATGCTCTCAGAGAAAGGTCAAACTCTTTTATGATGAGGTCACATTTGAGTGGAAACTTAAAATATGCATGCATTTCTGGGCTCAACCCTTGGGTTGGGAAGATCCCCTGGAGAAGGGAAAGGCTACCCACTTCAGTATCCTGGCCTGCAGACTGTATAGTCTGTGGGGTCACAAAGAGTTGGATATGACTGAATGACTTTCACTTTCGCTTATAAAGCAAAGCCTGTGAGATGGAGGAAGAATGAAGAATAGGGCAATTGAGAAAAGTTTACACTGGCATATACTCTCAGTGTAGAGGTTACTGGGGGAAATGGCAGATATACATCTTCAACATGAGTGGAAGGTCTTTGTATGACTATGAATTGCTCAGTTCTGGGAAGAAATGATGGAGGCCCAGTTATAAAAGACTTTGCACACCACGCTAAGGATTGGGTGCTATAGTGTATAAGAATGAGAAGCCATGGCTGGGGTGGCTGAACTATATGTTGTCAAAACTGGCATTTAAAGAAAATTAGATTGACCCTGTTGGGCAGAACAAGGAAGTAAGAAAAACTAATTTTTCCTAGTCCAACTGGATGTGGTCAGACTGTACCCACAGGTCTCCTGACAAGGACGAGGTCTTCTGAAGACAGTGAGACACAACCTTTCACTTTAAAGCATTAGACAGATATTTCTGCTCATTTCTGACTTTTTTCCCCTTCATCACTCGTCACACAGAGTTAACATTAAGCATAATGTTAGGAGTCACTGCAATTACTTATGTAAGCAGACTCTGATGCTTTAAAATATTGTATATTTCGTTCCTAACAAGTTGATTGATTTCTCTTTACTTCATACTAACATATTTCTTCAGTTGTGGAAAAATTAAGCAAAAATTACTGTGTACCTTCCATGAACCATTAACTCTTGTAGGGGCTTGAAATAAATTGATAAAAAATAAAGATAACCTAAAACACTTAAAAAAAAAAAAAAGCTGTAATGGAATCAAGTAGTAGAGATACAAATATGATAAAAATTTAAAAAATATATTATTTAAGGATGTGAAGACCAAAAATTAAGGAAAATATAAATGCAGCTGCTAGGAATTTCTATTAAAGAGTTGGGAATACCAGACCACCTGACCTGCCTCTTGAGAAATCTGTATGCAAGTCAGAAAGCAACAGTTACAACTGGACATGAAACAACAGACTGCTTCCACATAGGGAAAGGAGTATGTCAAGGCTGTGTATTACCCTGCTTATTTAACTTATATGCAGAGTATATCATGAGAAACACTGGGCTGGATGAAGCACAAGCTGGAATCAAGATGGCCGGGAGAAATATCAATAACCTCAGATATACAGATGACACCACCCTTATGGCAGAAAGTGAAGAGGAACTAAAGAGCTTCTTGATGAAAGAGAGAGAGAAAAGTGAAAAAGTTGGCTTAAAGCTCAACATTCAGAAAATGAAGATCATGTCATCTGGTCCCATCACTTCATGGCAAATAGATGGGGCAACAGTGGAAATATTTTTGGGGGCTCCAAAATCCCTGCAGATGGTGATTGCAGCCATGAAATTAAAAGTTGCTTACTCCTTGGGAGAAAAGTTATGACCAACCTGGACAGCATATTAAAAAGCAGAGACATCACTTCACCAACAAAGGTCCATCTAGTCAAAGCTATGGTTTTTCCAGTAGTCATGTATGGATGTGAGAGTTGGACTATAAAGAAAGCTGAGTGCTGAAGAATTGATGCTTTTGAACTGTGGTGTTGGAGAAGACTCTTTAGAATCTCTTGTACTGCAAGGAGATCCAACCAGTCCATCCTAAAGGAAATCATTCCTGAATATTCATTGGAAGGACTGATGTTGAATCTGAAACTCCAATACTTTGGCCATCTGATGTGAAGAACTGAGTCATTGGAAAAGGCCCTGTTGCTGGGAAAGATTGAAGGCGGGAGGAGAAGGGGACGACAGAGAATGAGATGGTGGGATAGCATCACCGACTCAATGAACATGAGTTTGAGTGAACTCCGGGAGTTGGCAATGGACAGGGAGGCCTGGCATGCTGCAGTCCGTGGGGTCGCAAAGAGTCGGACATGACAGCGACTGAACTGAACTGAAGAATTTCTATAAATAACATTAATGGAATTTTATGATTGGAAAAATATATGACAGTGGGTAGTTTATAAATATGACCCCTTTGATAAGATAGCATATAGATTAAGATATAGATGAAAAGAAGAGAGTGAGAATTTTGAGCAGTCTCTCCAGATTCTCTTGAGGAACCACAACATAGAGTGTTGTTGGGGTAGAAGCCAACAACAAAATGATGGTAGGAACTGTCAGTGAGGGAGGGATGTGTCAGGCATAATCCTACTCCTCTAGTTTGTACCCTTTTCCAGGTTGTTCTATGACCACTTGTTTCATTCATTGGAATCTTTTCTTAAGAGTCACCATCTTAGTAATGTTTTCCCAGGCCACCTAATTTCAAATCAACCATACCAGGTACCCTTAGTCCCTATTATTTTCTTTCCTACTCTAATTTTCTTCCTAACACTTACCAAAATCTCACATATTATATGATTTACTCACTTGTCTATAAAATGTCTCTCCTCATTAGAACATATGATTCAAGAAATTAGGAATTTTTTTTGTTGTTGTTTATTTTAAAAACTGCCATAACCCTAAAACTTTAAACAGTGGTGGACATACTGGGCTATTCAATATTTTGAGGAATT
This sequence comes from Bubalus bubalis, assembly GCF_019923935.1. NCBI lineage: Eukaryota > Metazoa > Chordata > Mammalia > Artiodactyla > Bovidae > Bubalus > Bubalus bubalis. The sequence continues at coordinate 100,825,832 of NC_059161.1, read as the reverse complement.
AAAAGAAATTGACTCTAGAATTTAAGAGAATTAGTAATTAATGTTCAATAATTTGTGGAATTGAAAATTGTAAAAAAAAATTACTGAATTAGTGGATATTGATGCAAGATTGAAATGCATTTAAGAATGAATGGGAAGTGAGAAAATTGGGCTATATATAACCAGCTGTTTGAGGTAATTTTGTCTTTAAAACTAGTGAAGACATAAGCCTTAGTGGTGATAAGGAACTGTCTCCACTGGAAAAGGAAAGAAGATGTATATAAATGAATGCAAGTGTAGAGATTAGACTTGAAGAATATGAGGCTGTTTCTCCATGTCTTCAGTGTCTTCAATGAACTCTTCAACCTGCTGCCAGGGAAGGGAGAGTAAGATTTGTGGGGAAAAGGAAGAAAGAAATTGAATTTACTGGTAATTCCAGAAGATGAGATTTAAAAGAGTAAAGTGTCAAGATGGTCAAGTGATGTGAATTTTCCAAGTAGATTTTGCCATTTCTGATTTCAAGTAAGAAGATCAATTTGGTTATATCATCATCACCGAATACTTTATTCGGAGGTGAGAAAAGGAGATAATATCTATGTTCAAACAGATAGGTTTTACGGGTTAATTGGACCACACAGGAAAGGATCATATAATATGTGCATACATATATATAATTTACTATATAATTAATAAGTATGTTATTAATAATATATAAGTTTTAATGATAAAACATAAAATCTATGCTGGGCAAGCAAGTGAAAACAGAAGGAGCCTGGAATATACTGAAAAATTATTGCAGTTCAAGAATAATACATCATGATTATACTATTACAAGATCAGATAATTGAAGCAGTGGAAGTGGTAGAACACATAATTTTTCAGTAAACCTACTGAAGCTATTTTTTTAAACAAATCCCTTAGCTTCTGATATAACCATCCATCATGTCTATCAGATCCGTGGGAAGATTTGCCCCACTGATTTCTATATCAGTTCATAAACTTCCAGTACCTGAGATCAACCAGGCAAGGCCACCAACAGTTACTAAGTACATCTTAAAATAGTACTTAAATAGTACTTAAAATAGATACATAGTACATGTATCTATTATAAGTAATCTGGTGGACTCAATAGTAGTTTAATACAGAAGTCAGAAAGAAAGTGACATGGGAATTTGGGGAGGGTTGTTTTTGTTTTGTTTTGGCAGGGAGATTTCACATCTGAGTAGCCTGATTTTGGAAAGCTTTATTCAGAACAGTGATTAAAAATAAACAACACTGAAATAGACAGCGTAGAGGAGTTTTCAGGCATCATAACGCTCTAGTGAAGACTCATTCATCATATATTTTTATGTCTGTAACTGAGAAACTAATTTTCCTGGGCTCAGTCATGTAGTTGTAAGGTATGCTTTAGTAACTTGAGTTGTAGAAAAGAAGAGAATATGATTTTTCAAACTGATTGACCTTTTAAATATAAATATAACATTTAGTCAGAATAAAAATAAACACTGATCTTAGATAAGTATTTTTCTCACCCAGCCACAAAACACACACATGGCATCCATGCTCACACATTTCAATACTGAAGCACGTGGGCACTAGATTGTCAGGATATCCCATGCTTTGGAGTCTTCAGAGGGGAAGGGAAGAATATATGAACCAAACATGATATGGTCATTATAGGAAGAGCTACAAAGAGTTGAACTTATATTTAACTATGCTTTGCTGCCACCGCTGCCAAGTCGCTTCAGTCGTGTCTGACTCTGTGCAACCCCACGGACTGCAGCCTACCATCCATGGGATTCTCCAGACAAGAACACTGGAGTGGGTTGCCATTTCCTTCTCCAATGCATGAAAGTGGAAAGTGAAAGTGAAGTCACTCAGTCGTGTCTGACTCTTAGTGACCCCATGGACTGCAGCCCACCAGGCTCCTCCGTCCATGGGATTTGCCAGGCAAGAGTACTGGAGTGGGGTGCCATTGCCTTCTCCCCAGAAGACTCTAGCTGCTTTTAAAAAACAGAACTAGAGACCTCTGACCCACCAGCACTAAACTCAGCTCCTTGCCAGACTACCTGGGCTGTTAAACATCTGTTTTGTCATAACAATGGTTTAAAGGACCTGCCCTCCTCACATTTTTTTTTTAATATAAGGTTTGTTCTATTGAAAATGATTAACATTTTAAGCAGGGGAAAGAAAAGCCGTCTACCAGATTAAATTTTAAAAGGATTTTGTTATTTGCTATACAAATATACATTCCAACTTCTACAACCTCTCCAGGCTGACCTCCTTTTCTACAAGAACAAGAGATCAACACTGCAAGCCTCCTACTTCAAAGACATAATTACTGATACACAAATGTCCTCCGAAAGCTTCTGCAACTGACAGAAAGGACCAAGAGGCCCATGTGTTATCATACATTTTGTTTCCCAACAACAAACTCCCATAAGGAAAAAAGCAGTCTTATCTGGACAAGCCTGTTAGTCATCAGAGGTCTGCAGCAATGGTCATGGCTGACAGCCTCTGCTGTTCGGCCGTACTATAAAACCCGTCTCTTCTTTGAGCAGCTGTCCTCCTCCAGGACCCTCTCACCCCGTCTGAGTTCCTCTTTGTGTGGGAGCTCACCCACCACTCCTGATCCCCTACATTCAAGGACCTGGTCTCTCTCCTGTGACTGAGCAGCCCCTCTTCCTGGTCACACTTCTTTTTGCTTGTGGAAGTGTCAGTACTGGCAGCTGGAGAGTCACACTGCATGTGAGGTGTGTGGTTGTTCAGGGTGACTCCCTGCTGCCTGATGGGGCATGGTTCCTGGGGACTCCCAGGGCAGCCTGGTGCGCCCGAAGGAGGCGCTGCCCCGGAATGCTGGGGTCTCAAGGGCTGCGGCTCCCTGAGGCTTATTCCTTGGGCATCCAAGGCCAAGCCCATATTCCGCAGCAGTCTTGGGTCCCGAAGCCTAAACAAATGCATAATAATAATCGAGGATACTTTTTTTTTTTTCGTTAACATTGTGTTATCATCTTCAGGAAGATCTTTGCTGATCTAACTTACTTTTTTTGTTTGATTTTAACCAATCCTCTCATGACTGTGAGCAGTATTTGCCTCTCTAGAATCAAAATGGTCCTGTGATTGTTTCTTAGAATCTCAAATTGCTCCTATGAGCACTAGTTGCTGCTAAATCATGGCATGTTCCATAATCCAGACATTCAGGGTCCATACTAAGGTGTTCATAAAGTAAACTAACTAAAGTGGAATAGCTTTTATTGTCCTCAAGATAGTTGGAGAGTCGCAGGACCCTAGCTACTAATTTGGGCATCCCAGAGGAGCCTGGCAGGCTACAGTCCATAGGGTTGCAAAGAGTCACACATGACTGAAGCAACTTAACACACACGTACAGTTACTAATTCAGTTCACCAAGCAATTTCCAGTGTGATTTCAATTGAAGAGTCATTCTCTTGTTATTCTCTTTAAAGACAGTGCTCAGTGCTGTTTACTCGGGATGGGTCTCTGCTGCCTTCTTCAAGTGGTTTGTTTGTTGTGAATGGAGGGAGGATCTTTACATCTAGGAGCACTTTGGGGCTTGTCACAAATGTCCTTTAAAGTATTATTGCTATCCCCTGCTTGCCGTGAAATCTGAACAAAATCAGTGCATTATTGGTCTGTTTTCCCTTTTCTACAAATTAACAATATTTCTATCCTAGATTCTATAGTTTTTCTCTGTGTTAAAAAGATATCCCAAGTCATTATTTCCACATATATTTTTAAAAACTTCTTACACACAGTATGTAAAAGAAAAAACAAAAACAGATTGTGAATGAGTACCATGTTTTAACTTTATTTTTTTTGTGGGATTAAGTACTTTGAACTCTGTTACCTTAACTAGAGTTAGCAATATCTGTCAGTGAGTTGAATGAGCATATATGAGGCAGTTTAAAATAAGTGCTCTGTAATATAATTATTGATTCAAAATAATATATTCAGATCCATACATGCCCTAATATTTCAGACAACTATATTTCTAAAGGGGACACAATTATGCAGACTTTCAGTTTTTTTAGTTGTATGTACATACAACTAAACTTGTCTTGCTGTACATACATGGCATCTCTGTTTTCTCCATTATTTTCCTCCTTAAAATTAAAATATAAAATGAAACCATTCAGCTGATCTCTAATATTAAGAAAATTAAAGAGTAAAAAGCTTACCTTTCTAGAGCAAATTTTGTTCTGTTTTAGAGTTTTGTATTTTAGATTGTTCTTGCCTCTTTAAAAACCCATAAAGGAGATGTAGATAGAAATAAACGAGAAGGAATCATGAAAGAGGACGTGTGAAAGGACATTTCAACGTCCCATTTTCTTTTTCTGTAATTTTTTTCCAACCCTGTTAATCATTTTATGAAAAATAAAATAGATCTGGATGTCAAGACTAACTGATAATACAAATTTTATGAAATCACAGAGCTAGTATTGTATTTAAGATCTTAGACTGGAAGATTTAAAAGTTTGGTTTCAGTATCTACTGAAATTAGATTTTCCTCTGTATATTTATTGAAACATATTGATAATAAAAAACAGCTGTGCCAGCTGAAAACTATTTATAGTAGCAACTTGGTAGCAACAAGATAACATGTAAATTACCCAGATGTTAGAACAGAAATTTGTAGAAAGCAGCTGAACAACTGCAGTTACACCATTGCAAAAGACCTTCATCAGTTGGGATGTTGTCCATGGACACTGCTGCTCACCTTGATTAATAACCATCTCCTACAGTTCCTGGACCATCAAAAAATGACATCTTACATTTTTAAACTTGGCTGTCAATTTAATCTGTGCAAAAATAGATTCTTAATCTCTGATGGATATGTGCATAATTTCAAATAAAAGTGGCATATGCAAACTGTGGAAATATGACAAATTGGCCACTGAAGATGCCAGCAGTGTAAAATATGAAATATGGGCTCATAGTGCTGAAAAAGAAAAAGTGTCCCGAAGCTGCTGATTGCCTTTTTAGAAAGTACTGTGTCAAAGCTTAAACTAAGGTTTGTGACCTCCAGGGTGAGACTAGCTCCTAGGGCAATGGAAAATGTTCTACTGTGAGCTGTGCAATGACTTACACTTGACACTTCTTACCCAGATGAGAGAAGGAATAGTCATATTCTAAGGCACAGAAATTGCCTGGAAGTGTATGCCTTGTTTTATAATCTGCTCACATGAAAAAGAGGATGATGGAGGTGATCATTAACCACTTTTTCTAGTATTTTGACCAGGCAAGACAGGGAATAAAGTTGTCATTATAATATTTATTGAATATTAGGAGAATATTATTTATTTTATTATAACAAATGTCAGCTATATGACAGTTGCCAAGACTTCTGATCTTCTCTTTCATATGTATTTTAAAATTTTTCAGTCTTCATTCCATCTCATCGGAAGATCACCATTCTTAAAGCTATCATGTGGCTTGGGTATTAACTAGATTTGGATATGAACTAGACTTATTTGGTGATACTGTCCCAGTAGGTACAAATATCAAGTCATTATGTTGAACATCTGAAATTAATATAATATTACTTTCAATTTTATAATTATAATTATTTACCAGTGTTACTTGTCAATTACATCCCAATGAAAAAAACACCAAATGGAAAATACAGAAGAGCTTATTGGTTGTCAGATGTTGTTAGATGAACAATTAAAATTTTTCAGAGTGTTATCATGATTTATGGACTTCCTACATGATTTATGGACTTCCCTATAGCTCATATGGTAAAGTATCTGCCTGTAACGCAGGAGACCTGGGTTCGATCCCTGAGTCAGCAAGATTCCCTGGAGAAGGAAATGGCAATCCACTCCAGTATTCTTGCTAGAGAATCCCATGGACAGAGGGGACTGGTGGGCTATAGTCCATGGGGTTACAAAGAGTCGGACATGACTAAGTGATTAACAGACACAGATCATGATTTATATGTATTTTCTAAATGGATTAAATTCTGTTACATATTACATCTTCAGTCTCCACTACATCTCCTATTTCCTTTTTATTTCTATTTGTGATATAAAATAAAAAAATCTGAAGATCTTGGAGACTTCTTCCTATCTCTTATTGTCTGGGTCCATCATGTGACATAACTATCTCTGTTGCAATGGAAGCATTGCAGAAAGTAATGCAGAGAAACTATATATGTGGTATTTGCAACCTCTAATGTAGTCTGACTCTGCCACTAAGAGAAGGGAGAAGGCCTAATGTATGGACAGCTAACTATGTCTAGCACATTCTAGAAGGATAAAAGGAGGAGTTTACCTAGCTAGAATTAATCTGAATGTCATTCTAGGAGAAGAGAATAACATATACAGAGACATGGTATTATAAAAGAGTATAGAGTATTCAAGAAATGGAACAAAACATGTTTTGACTAAAATATAGTGTGTAAGGAAGGAAACTGTCAGGGAGATGAAGCTGAAGAGAGAGGAAAACAGATTTTGCCAGTTGTAGCTACATTTTTATCATATGCCTGTTCATATATAGTACCAAATTATGCCTAAAGTTATGAATAAAGAATTCTATTCAATATTTCAAACTTCCTAATAATCATTAGGAAAAATCTTTCTAGGTAGGATCCTCCTTTGCTGATTTTTTGTTTTTTTTTTTGTTTTAGTCGCTCAGTCATGTCCAATTCTTTGTGACCCCGTGGACCCCATAGCTCATCAGGCTCCTCTGTCCATGAGATTTCCAAGGCAAAAACACTGAAGTGGGTTGCCATTTCCTCCTCCAGGGAATCTTCCTGACCCAGGGATTGAACCTGTGTCTTCTGTATTGGCAGGTAGTTTTGTTTCATTTGCTTGTTTTACCACTGAGCCACCTGATGAGTCCTACTAAATATAGCTGATTACTGAGCGAGAGCTGTAAGCTCTCACACAGCCTTCATTGCATCTTCATTCAAATTTCTGCACATTTAGCTTATATTTGTGGTCCTCAAAAGCAGTCAGAAGGGAGGAATTAGGAATTATGGGGAGAGTTTAGTTGGGTGGCCTTCCTGTTCACCAACAGTGATTATATGGAGAGAAGCTCATGGATTAAATACCTGCACTAGTGTTTGCCTCTCTCAGCTGCTGGTTTATCGGATCCTTAGAACAGGGCAAGTTTAAGTAAACGCGAGCCAGGATTCAGTCCTCCCCAGGAAGTAATAATAGAAATTCATTCCTCTGAGGAGAATGTTTTCTTTTGCCCCCAAGTTAATTATGGCTATTATTTACTGGGATTGACCCATTTAACATTTGAACAGGCCTTTGCCACTGTCTTCTAGAGTGAAAGTGAGCAGCAGCAGGGTGGAATTTCTGCATCACTGTGAAGTCTTGAAAGGAATAAAGCTAATATAAATGAAAGGTAGTGATTTTATTATTCTTGAGATGCCTTTGGAGTTTCCCCTCTGCACAATCAGAGATACCCTGCAGGCCTTAGAGCTTTTTTTCTCCTTGCTTTAGAGTCTCTCCCTGACTAGATACAACTTACAGAATGGCAGGATCTGAAACCACTTAGTATACGAGGCTTGCAAAATCAATATAATTCCTATCAGTCAGAGACACGAAGCAGAAGATTCATTTCTTGCATCAAACAGAATACAAAGCCATGGATTCCTCTAAGCCTAGTGAAGTTTCTGTATAGATACATGAAGTTAATAAAAACCTAACACATTGATCAAGTATTGGCAGGGCTATTTTTCTCTGTGATTAATAGTCTCACCTTCAATGCCAATGTTACAGAAAACCCTTTTGAAAATTTCCACTACTTTTAAAGTAGCCATCCTTTCTGGTATGGATTTTCTTAATCACAAAGGATTTCTACTGCTTGAATTATCTGTTAAGAATACAACCCAACCTCTCACTACTACTGAACATAATGAATGTATTTAGCATAAATGTATCACATATTATTGCAACTATGCATTTCAGACTAAGAATTCCATTAAAGTAAAAGCAATAACTATGTTTTAGACGTTTCTGATTTTCAGACATAGCTCAAAACTGGTGAAAAAAAAAAAGACAACACAGTAATGGTATTCAGTTAGCTTGAATGAAGTAGTAGTCCTAATATTTATTGAGAGGAGGTAGGGTCAAATAAAAGAGCTGCATTGTTCTCAAGAACAGGCTAGAGTTCCAACCATGCCTAAACATCTAGTGATGTGTGCAAATGTATATATATGGCTATTTAGATTGGAGAAGGCAATGGCACCCCACTCCAGTACTCTTGCCTGGAAAATCCCATGGATGGAGGAGCCTGGTGGGCTGCAGTCCATGGGGTCGCTAAGAGTCAGACATGACTGAGTGACTTTACTTTCACTTTTCACTTTCATGCATTGGAGAAGGAAATGGCAACCCACTCCAGTGTTCTTGCCTGTAGAATCCCAGGGACAGGGGAGCCTGGTGGGCTGCCGTCTATGGGGTCGCATAGAGTCGGACACGACTGAAGCGACTTAGCAGCAGCAGTTAGATACTGTAGTTGCTAACTTCTGTCACTATGGTCATTACCTACTTTCATTACAGTGGGAGCATCAGTAAGGGAAAACTTTCCTCTGTGTGACTGTTTAAACAGTCTAGGATGAAATGGGACCACTATCTTTTCTCCTTGAATAAACTCTCTTGCCCATCACAGAATTCTAAACTCTGCAGAGATGAGTACTTCTTGTTTTTTCTCAACTTACCATTAGGAAAATATTTTGTAAACTCTTTGCCGGTCTTCCACTTAAGTTACCACTGATTCCAATAATCACCTTATATCTGGAGTAACTAAAGATCCTGAATGACTCTACTTTGAGAGTAGGAGTTCTGTATAAGGAAACTACAGCTTATCAACAGAAGGCTGCATTGGTGTCAGTGTGTTCATTTCCTGGTGCCTTGTGAAATCCTTATGTACAATGTTGTCAATTCGCAAGTGTGTAGAAATTTTTCTAGGAGAGTCTTCATATTTCTGTACCAGTATCAAAGAGGCTGACAAACTAACCCACAAAAGTTTAAGAAACATTCCTTGTAACCTATCACAGTGAAGATAATTCAAATTCTAAATTAGGATGTAAGGCCAAGTTATCCTTAAATTCTCATGAATGTTCCATACAAATAGTATGCTTGTCTCAATTAGCCCAATAGAAATGTAGAAATACATTGCTGTTTCTTTGGTGGAACATCTGGTGCACTCAATGTCTTGTATTTAGGACTGTGTTGTCACTGGGGAGGGAGGAGGTGGATTCTTCTAAGAAATCACATCCAGTGTGGCATAATGCTTACATCCTGAGAGACAATGCCTTCCATCTCACACTTCCTTCAAGGCATGTACTAAACAAATGACAGTTGTGATTATTAGCATTATCGGATTCTCTCTCTCCTTATCTCTCTCCTGTGTTAGAGAGATTAAGTGACTACTTGGGGGAAATTATAATTAGATCTCTTCCCAAGCCAGAAAACATCTCCACAAAGATAGAAGAGAAAGAAAACTATTTTTGTTATTGAATAAACACTAAACCAGAATGTGATGTGCATCACAGAAAAAATGCTAAAAGTTTGCGAAGAGAGAAAGAGCCCTCATCCTTTTATCGATACACAGCTGAGCAGATACAACCTATTACATTTTATCAATATGAAAAATAATTAGTTCTCAACTAAGAGGGCTCGGTTGTAGTCTTGGTCACACACTGCACATCCTAAAGTCATTTGGTAGTTGGATATTCATCTGCTTTAGCTAATTGGCTTCATCCAAAAGAAAAATAAACAGTGCATCTCTATGACAGGAAGTAGTTTTATATCTTGAAAGGAAGTACCTGCTGAAGTCTGACTCCTACTCTCTCCCAGAAACTGGGAGATACCGATGTGATCTTTCTCAATGGTTCTATTTCAAAGAAATAGTTCCTAGGGCAATTGAGAAGGATACTGTTGGGTTTTAAAGCTGGCTAGTACTCTTGCCTAGAAAATCCCATGGATGGAAGAGCCTGGTAGGCTGCAGTCCATGGGGTCGCTAGAGTCGGACACAACTGAGCGACTTCACTTTCACTTTTCACTTTCATACATTGGAGAAGGAAATGACAACCCACTCCAGTGTTCTTGCCTGGAGAATCCCAGGGGTGGTGGAGCCTGGTGGGCTTCCATCTATGGGGTCGCACAGAGTCGGACATGACTGAAGCGACTTAGCAGCAGCAGCAGCAGCAGCAATGGATTATTTACCTTTAGTGACGATTTACATGTATTTCAAAGAGACAGAGAAATAACTTGAGTTTTCTAAAGTAAATGTTCAGAGGGAAGAAGGTCTTTATCCTTATTTTCAACAGGGAAGAATAAGTCTCTCATTTTAAATTTCTCCTTGCCCTTATATGAGAAAACTGATAGTATTTTCATAAATTTTCCTCAACCTGTGACATTAATTTAATCTATTTATGTCAGATGTGGAAACTGAGACCCAGAGTTACAATAATTCTCTTGATGTCTGACTAGCTGGTTAAGTGACAAAATTTGGAACTCAAATTTTTATTTTCAAATTTCGTTTTTAATGAATATGTTACAACATGCATCATGACAGTGACTCTTTTCTACTTTTTTTTTTAATTTTATTTTATTTTTAAACTTTACATAACTGTATTAGTTTTGCCAAATATCAAAATGAATCCGCCACAGGTATACATGTGTTCCCCATCCTGAACCCTCCTCCCTCCTCCCTCCCCATTCCATCCCTCTGGGTCGTCCCAGTGCACCAGCCCCAAGCATCCAGTATCGTGCATCGAACCTGGACTGGCAACTCGTTTCATACATGATATTTTACATGTTTCAATGCCATTCTCCCAAATCTTCCCACCCTCTCCCTCTCTCACAGAGTCCAATGGAGTATTACTCAGCCATTAAAAAGAATACATTTGAATCAGTTCTAATGAGGTGGATGAAATTGGAGCCTATTATACAGAGTGAAGTAAGCCAGAAAGAAAAACACCAATACAGTATACTAACGCATATATATGGAATTTAGAAAGATGGCAACAATAACCCTGTGTACAAGACAGCAAAAGAGACACTGATGTATAGAACAGTCTTTTCTACTTTTTATACCTTTTTTTGTGTCTCCTGTATTTTAAATCTGGAAAGTATTGCTCTAGTAAGTATTTCTTTTCTGAGAAGGCACAGGAGGGAGGGGATATATATATATATATATAAATAAAATTATGGCTGACTATCATGGCTGTATGGCAGAAACCAAAACAACATTGTAAAGCAGTTTTCCTCTAATAAGGAAAATCAATTTTAAGAAAACATAAAAAATAATACATATCAAAAGATCTATACAGGGCCTGCCTAGCTGTGAGGAACAGTTGTGTGGGAATGGAGATATCAAAGTCATATGTCTTCTTTGATTTGTTTATTTAGAAAAGCTCAGTTTTTTATTTTTGAAATTTATTAATTAAAACCTTTGAGTTTGTTATACACATATGTGTATACACATACTTTTATATAAAGGTAACACAGTCTATTTTTTCTTTTTCCTGTTTTATCGTCTTTGATCTCCTAAATTCCCTCTATCTGAAACTCTCCTCTGCCTCTGTTAACTCATTCCTTTTCAAATGTCTAACCTTAAACTAATATGTTTTCATGCTTGCACACATAGACACAAACACATATTTGTACATTCACCAGGCATTATTCATCATGGTTAGTGTATAATATAAGTATACAAATGCATTATACTAATCATTCTTTTATTACTCAAAAATATTTTATGGAAACCCTTCCAAGTCATCCCGCATAGCTTTAACTGGTATATCATTTCATCTTAAAATAACATCATGTTGTCAACGAAAACCCATTCTGGACGGCAAAGTAATGTCTCTGCTTTTGAATATGCTATCTAGGTTGATCATAACTTTTCTGACAAGCAGTAAGCGTCTTTTAATTTCATGGCTGCAATCACCATCTGCAGTGATTTTGGAGCCCCCCCAAAAAAGTCTGTCACTGTTTCCCCATCTATTTGCCATGAGTGATGGGACTAGATGTCATGATCTTAGTTTTCTGAATGTTGAGTTTTAAGCCAAATTTTCACTCTCCTCTTTCATTTTCATCAAGAGGCTCTTTAGTTCTCTTCGCTTTCTGCCATAAGGGTGGTGTCATCTGTGTATCTGATGTTATTGATGTTTTTTCCGGCAATCTTGATTCCAGCTTGTGCTTCATTCAACCTGGCATTTTGCTTGATGTTCTTCGCATATAAGTTAAATAAGCAGGGTGACAATATGAAGCCTTGACATACTCCTTTCCTGATTTGGAACCAGTCTGTTGTTCCATGTCCAGTTCTAACTGTTGCTTCTTGACCTGCATACAGATTTCTCAGGAAGCAGGTCAGGTGGTCTGCTATTCCCATCTCTTGAAGAATTTCCCACAGTTTGTTGTGATCCAAACAGTCAAAGGTCTTGTCATAGTCAATAAAGCCAAAGTAGATGTTTTTCTGGAACTCTCTTGCTTTTTCCATGATCCAGCAGATGTTGGCAATCTGATCTCTGGTTCCTCTGCCTTTTCTAAATCCACCTTGAACATTTGGAAGTTCACACTTCATGTACTATTGAAACCTGGCTTGGAGAATTTTGAGCATTACTTTGCTAGCATGTGAGATGAGTGCAGTTGTGCAGTTGTTTGTACATTCTTTGGCATTGCCTTCTTTTGGGATTGAAATGAAAGCTGACTTTTTCCAGTCCTGCGGCCACTGTTGAGTTTTACAGATTTGCTGGCATTTTGAGTGCAGCACTTTTACAGCATCATCTTTTAGGATTTGAAATAGCTAAAATGGAATTCCATCACCTCCCCGTTATGCTCTTAAGGGCTAGATAAATCGATCCCCAGGTGTAGGATTAGTAGGAGAAGAGTTGAGTATTTTAGTTTCAAGAAATCTTGATAAAAGGCTTGCAATACTTCCATTTTTGACCATATTTATATGAGAGTCCCTCCTTTCCTAAAAGATACTTTTCTAGACTTCTCTACATAGGGACCCAGAATGAATTCTGCCACAGATCTCTAGTGGACTTTGGGTTATTCTCTTAGTTTGCATTGGCAGACCTTGAAAGAAAATCACTATGCAAATATCTTTGTGGTCACATTGAATGTTAAGACTGATACAAAGAATAGGAAAAGAATGGCCTCAGATAACACAGATGCCTCTTAGCAAAATAATCCGTGGCCTTTGAGCCTAGATTCACAGGAGTTCTATAGCTGTCTAGCTGTCTTTAATTTTCTGAGGGAAAGCATTGCAAACGTTTCCCAGAATATAATTCTCTGTGGTCGCCAGCTTAATATTCTGGCCAAGCCTAGTTAACGTCACTCTTATTCAGTCTTCTTGCCTGTGAATAAATAAAGTCTACATTTTGGAATAGCTCTGACAACTGGGGGAAGGATAATTTAGATACTTCTTTTTTTGATATATTTTTGAGTTGGAAATCTGACTATCTGTATTCCTAAATAGACCTTCCTTGGTGATTCACAGAGCAGTAAATTTCCTATAGAAAGCGTACAAAACTCATGAGCATGGCATTTAAGAATTTTGATAACTTGAATCTTACCAACTTTTTCTGGTTTTACCCCATAGCCCAATAAGTACCCTGTATGCAATTTAGACTATATTACTCTCTGAGTTACAATTTATATGCACTCAGCACTTCCCCATTTGCATTATCATCACTTATATTGTTCCCTCTGCTTAGGATATCTTTTCCCTCTACTGCATTTAATAATCCTATGCGTCATTCAACCCCTAACAAAATTATATTTTCTTCCTTAAAATTTTCCATGATTGATTAACCTGAAGTTGATCTCTCCTAATGCCTTAGTCCCAAGGACTCCTTTGGTCGCTCAGTGGTAAAGAATTCACCTACCAATGTTGGAGACACAGAATTGATCCCTGGCTAGGGAAGATCCCCTGGAGAAGGAAATGACAACCCATTTCCTTTTCCAACAATGACTTAAGACTATCACATTTTCCATATGTTATACTCATTTCCATATTGTGTTCTATTTTACCTAATATTGCAAATCATTAGATTGGGGATAATGTATCGCTAATGTTTATAATTTTTTCCAACGTTTTCTGCATGTAGAAGGAACCAAGAAAATATTTACTGGGTTCATTTATTATATTGAGACTACATAATGCAATATTTTATTATCAAATATATCTAGAGTTGAAGACTACCTATATAATATACTGTCTATGTGACCTTGGAGAAGTTATTCTGAATCTCTACTTTCTTGCTTGTATAATGGATATAATATCACCTACATTTCAGAATGATTATGAGAATTAATGATATGTGTGAAATACCTACCATATGTCTGACGTGTACATAATTAATATTAGATATTAGTTTTTTAAGAATAAATAAAATAAAGAGTTTTGGCTGCCAAAACATTAATAAATGCTTATTTATATATAAGCAGAAATGCTGCAGACAGGTTGAATGGAGGTTTGTATTTTGGCAGTTATTGTTGCTCTTGTTCTTTTTTGGAGGAAAAGCAAATTTTCTTGAGATCTCATAATGCTAATTCAGAACTTTGAAATTTATGAGGTTTAAATCTGGAGGTATTCAAAATACTGACATAGCTTTATTTTGTTTTTCATTTAAAATAAAAGCTAAAAACAATTCAAATGATGTTGAAACATTAAAAGTCTACTCCATATGTGTCATTGATTTAATTGTATTTGCATTTGAAATAAACATTCAGGAATGTTTGTTATGGTAGATCATCAAAGGAACAAAGGAGTAAGGAAAACTTTCAAATGATGAGAACAAGTCATAAGATACGACAGCCAGTTTGTAAAGGTCTCCACTGGCCCAATTCAGAACAATTTAAACATTAAGTTAAATAATTGTTTTCGTTTAGTTGCTAAGTCATGTCTGACTCTTTGCAACCCCATGGACTACAGCACGCCAAACTTCCCTGTCCTTCACTCTCTCCTGAGCTTTGCTCAAACTCATGTCCATTGAGTTGGTGATTGCTTCTTCTCCTGCCCTCAATCTTTCTTTTCCAGAATCAGGGTCTTTTCCAATGAGACAGCTTTTCAGTCAGGTGGCCAAAAGAGTGGAGCTTCACCTTCAGCATCAGTCCTTCCAATGAATATTCAGGGTTGATTTCTTTTAGGATTGACTGGTTGGATCTCCTTGCTGTCTAAGGAACTCTCAAGAGTCTTCTCCAACACTACAGTTCAAAAGCATCAATTCTTTGGTGCTCAGCCCACTTTATGGTTCACATAACTCACATCCATACATGACTACTTGAAAAACCATAGCTTTGACTATATGGATATTTGTCAGCCAAGTGATACCTCTGCTTTTTAATTATGTATCTAGGTTTGTCATAGCTTTTCTTCCAAGGAGCAATCATCTTTTAATTTCGTGGCTGCAGTCACCATCCACAGTGATTTTGGAGCCCAGGAAAATAAAAAAAGTAAAGTCTTTCACTGTTTCCATTTTTTCTGCCTCTGTTTGCCATGAAGTGATTAAATAAAAGGGAAAGTGGGCTTGGGGAAATAGGGTGAGCAGGTTGTATGATCAGACAGTGTTTCTTCACCATCACCTGATTCTCAGAAGGATTTGATAAGCTAGGGAAAGGTGGTTTGATGTTTCATATTCCAATGCTTGCTTAAGTTTCCAGTACTTTCTTAAATTCAAAATGAGACAACCTTCAAGAGGCCTTTGGGCTGGAGAAAAGCCTGGCAGTAATTTGGTGAGGTGAAGTAGCAGGCATTTTGTACAGATTTGTCAGTGTGGGCCAATATTTCAGTTTATTAATCATCTATGAGACAAAGATAGGGTTTTGGCAGATCTATGTTTGACTTTGTCAAAGGTTAACAAGGGAGTCATCTGTGAGTCTTATCTAAGTCATATGGTAAGGCTTGGTTTTGGCAGTAAGATATTTCCTAGAACACAGAAGTTTGGGGTCAATATCTGAACTACTGATAGTTTTCAGGAGCACAGGGCTCAAGTAAAATTTAACATTGTCAGTAGAAAATATTATGTTAGGCAATAGTAGTACAAGACAGTATTCATGCAATCAAAAATTTTAATTTTGTGGTGAGACATATACATAAGTATACATAAATCATACGTATATAAATCATACATCTAAAATTATACTGTTAATATAAGACTCTGAAGAGAAATAGAGAAAGAGAAGAGACTGGCTTGATGTATATAGAGGATTTTGGTTGTATTTATGTTATGTTCATTTGTAAAATCAAAAGTGGTAAGTCTAGAGTATGAGGTTTTTTGAGAGTCTTGGCTCTTAGGAGGAAGTTAATATATGATTACTAGGGGAATTTATTTTAATTTCAGTTTATTCATACAAATGCAAATGAAGAAAAACACATTTAAATGTTTTAAAGAAATTCTCTTTAGTTGTTAATTAGCAAAATACAGGACACAGAAGATGATAAAGATCAGCAAAGAAAACCTGAGCAAAGGAAACTGAAGGACTGTGAAGATAGTTTCAAGCCAGAAGACAAGCAACCTTGACATTGACCTTGATATAACCTAGGGAGGCATCGATATTTTGAACTATAAGTTGATCCAAATAAAACTTTAAGTTTAGAAAGTCTGATTTGAAAGCAGTGCATTAATTGGTTTGGAGAAGCAAATAAGAAATGAACTAATATAATGCTGTAAATAATTTAGATAATGTAGAATTAAACTAGGACTGTGAAATTCAGTCAGTCAGTCAGTTCAGTCACTCAGTCGTGTCCAGCTCTTTGCGACCCCATGAATTGCAGCATGCCAGGCCTCCCTGTCTGTCACCATTTCCCAGAGTTCACTCAAACTCATGTCCATCGAGTCAGTGATACCATCCAGCCATCTCATCCTCTGTCATCCCATTGGGTAGTTGCAAATAAAAATGTTCAAATATTCAGAGTTGGTGAAGAAGTGGGATTCAGTTGAGCAATTAATTACCCTTAAGAGGTTAAAAAAATAATATTTGTTAAATAATGGCCCCCAGACTTTCATCTTTAGTGAAAATAGACAAGTTCATTGTCAAACAGTTTTGGAGCTAATGGAAAAACTAAAAAAAAAAATAAGACAAAAAATCCCTTTGACTACATTGGAAAACCATCAACGCACAAGGTGGCAAGTACTCAAAGGACAAATCCCTGAGAAATAAAGTACAGGAGCTTAACTCAGCAATGGGGTTACGTGCCAGGTCATTTGCAAATATGACCATACTCATTTTTCTCCTTATATACCTGCTAATTTGCAGTATGATGTTTAAAGTTTTCCTTTCGAAAGTATATTTCTTTACCTCTTGAACCTGGACTGAAATTGTGACTTGCTTTGTGACCAGTACATTATGGCAGATGTAGCATTTTGCAATTTCAAGATTAAACCTGAAAAAAGTATCCTTTACTTCTGTTAATTCTCTTAAAACTCTAACCAACTGAAATATGGGCTGGGCTAGAGGAAGAGTAACATATGGATGGGCCTGTTGTCTTCACCGACAAATGATATCATATCAGTCACAGGGCAGAGCTGTTTAGTTGCCCAGGAACTCATCAAAGAAACAAGAGTAACTCAGTCAAGAAGAGAACTGCCCAGTGGCACTCAGACAAAATTGCTAACCCCTAGAATCATGAACTAAATCAATGACAATAAAATGAAAAGATTCCTAAAAATAATGTGTTTTATTACCGTTTACACAGGGACAGTTAGGATATCTGAATAGTTAAAAGTATATTAAAGCATTGAATCTGTAGACACCTCCCCAAAATGGATACTGCAAACCATACAATTTTTTACATGTCATTGTACTAATTTAGGGAAGAAATATTACTAATCGTACACAAAAAAAAGTGACTAAAAAAGCCTGTAGTAAATACCATATTTGTGATAATGAAAGGTCTTTCCCTTACCATATAAAATAAGAAGAGGATGTCTATAGCATTTCTACAATCTGGAAAAAGAAAATAATATTTATGTCACCAATTCTATTGAGCATTGTAGAATAGGTTCTTGGTTCTGATAGCAAAGTAAGATAAAAAACTTAGTAAAAGACTTAAGAATTGAAAACAAAAAGAGAAACTATGGTTTTTTTTTTTTTTTGCAGACATGATTATTTGTGTAGAAAATACAAAAATATTCTAAATAATATGTATTTTAAATAGTTATTTTAAAAATTGTAGGGATAATGAAATATCAGTAACAGATTTGGAAAATATTTTCCTTATGATAACAACAGAAAACCAAACAGAACACAGATAGTCTGCAAATCAATAGATAACTGTTATGGGTTAAATTGTGTTCACCCATTATTCATATGTGGAAGTACCTAACCCCTCATATGTAACATCATCTAGAGATGGATATTTACAGAAGATATCAAGTTAAAATGAGGTCATTTGACTGGGCTCTGAATCAGATTGGCTGATGTCCTTCTAAAACGGGAAAATTTGGACATGAAGTCACACACAGAAGACAATGTGAAGAATCATAAGAGGAAGACAGCCATCCTCAAGCCATGTAGAGAGCCCTAGAACAGATCCTCCCCCCACAACCCTCATAAGAAGTTGCTCAACAACCTGGTTTTGGATTTCTAGGGTCTAGAATTGTGAGATCAAGATGTCTGTTGCCTGAGCCACCCATCCTGTGGTACCTTGTTACGGCAGCTCCAGAAAATTTATATAGTCACTAACCCAAAATATTCCCTGGTGGCTCAGTTGGTAAAGAATCCACCTGCAATGCAGGAGACCTGGGTTCTAACCCAGGTTGGGAAGATCGCTTGGAGTAAGGAATGGCTATCCACTTCAGTATTCTGGCCTGGAAGAGTCCCATGGACTGTATAGTTGCAAAGAGTCGGACACAACTGAGTGACTTTCACTTTCACACTTTCAAAAGGCCTAAACAGATAGCTTATAAAGGAAGAAATATAAGTATTCATTAAAGTACTGATTAATGAAAATGTTGGGCTGGCCAAAAAGTTCGTTCTGGTTTCCACATAATCTTAGGGAAAAACCTGAATGCACTTTTTCGCCAACCCAATATAATCATATAAGGCTGGAAGTGAAAAAGTGAAAGTTTAGTCTCTTAGTCGTGTCTGACTCTTTTGAGACCCCATGGATTGTAGACTATCAGGGTTCTCTGTCCACAGGATTTTCCAGGCAAGAGTACTGGAGTGGGTTGCCATTTCCTTCTCCAGAGGATCTTCCCGACCCAGGGATTGAACCCAGGTCTCCCACATTGTAGGCAGACACTTTACCATCTGAGCCAACAGGGAGGAAGTGATTGGAAATCATATCAGAAAGATGATATCAATGTTCACTCATAATATCAACAAATAGATAAAGGAAAGGAGGGCAATTTCCATTTCAGGTGAACATGTTGAGAAGACTATCAGAATACACTGATAAGAGAAGTGCAGACTAGCCTAGTTTTCTCCTTGTTGTTTAGTCACTAAGTCATGTCCAACTCTTTGTGACCCCCATGCACTGGATCCCGGCCAGGCTCCTCAGTCCATGGGATTTCCCAGGCAAGAATATTGGAGTGGGTTGCCATTTCCTATTCCAGGGGTCTTCCTGACCAGAGATTATTGGCAGGTGGATTCTTAACACCTGAGCTGCCTGGAAGCCAAAGCCTAGTTTGCTACTGCTAAGTTGCTGCTAAGTCACTTCAGTTGTGTCTGAATCTGTGTGACCCCATAGACGGCAGCCCACCAGGCTCCCTCGTCCCTGGGATTCTCCAGGCAAGAACACTGGAGTGGGTTGCCATTTCCTTCTCCTCAGAGCATGCTAAAATGGGATGAGTCTGCTGATGCCACTTCCAGAAGAACTGTCAGAACTGCAAAAATTTAAATTGTGACAACACAAAATAATAATGAGGAAACAGCCTAGTATAAAGGAAGACAATTTACCAGCACCTATCAAAGTTAACATGTCAACTTTGAAGTGAAATATTTCAACTTATGGCAACATATATTTTAGGAAAAATATGTTTACCCATGTATATGGACTTCATTACTTTTCAAGAAAGAAAGAAAAATTGAAAACACTTTAAATGTCCAGTGGTAAAATATATTACCGGAGAAGGCAATGGCACCCCACTCCAGTACTTTTGCCTGGAAAATACCATGGACGGAGGACCCTGGTAGGCTGCAGTCCATGGGGTCGCGAAGAGTCAGACATGACTGAGCGACTTCACTTTCACTTTTCACTTTCATGCATTGGAGAAGGAAATGGCAACCCACTCCAATGTTCTTGCCTGGAGAATCCCAGGGATGGGGGAGCCTGGTAGGCTGCGGTCTATGGGGTCGCACAGAGTCAGACACAACTGAAGCGACTTAGCAGCAGCAGCAAAATATATTACTGTATGGGAATAACAGATTTTAATATGTGTAGACATGGAAAGAGCTCCAAGACAAGTCAGTTGCAAAACATGACTGCATGAACATTGTATTTTTTGCATTTTGTCTTGGGAAAAAACATGTATTGGAAGATACACATACACTCATTTGTAGATGTTAGAAAATCGGATAGGATTGTAACAAATGCTTCTGTCAAGGTAATTTACTTCTACAGAGTAACTGGTTTTGTCTTTTATAATGTCTTTGAAAGATTGAATCTAGAGTTGTATTATTAACACTTCTGGCTTTATTTTTCTGATAAATGGTATCCTCATGGTTCTTATTATATTTGCCAGAAAATAAAGGAATTAAAATTGGTTCTCTTTTTCTCATGAAGTTACTTGAAGGCCAAATATGAGAATGGAATTAAACCATAGTTCAAAAAGATACATGTACCCCAGTATTCATTGCAGCACTATTTACAATAGCCAGGACATGGAAGCAATCTAAATGCCCATTGGCAGATGAATGGATAAAGAAAATGTGGTACATATGTACAGTGGAATATTACTCAGCCATAAAAAGAAATGAAATTGGGTCATTTGAATGATATGTATTGACCGAGATTCCATCAAAAGAGTGAAGTAATTCAGAAAAAGAAAAACAAATATCATATATTAACGTATATATGTGGAATCTAAGAAAATGGCACAAATAGAACTATTTGGAGAGCAGGAATGGAATCCCCATGGACAGGGGAGCCTGGCGGTGGGCTGCAGTCCACAGGGTCACAGAGAGTCAGGCATGACTGAAGTGACTGAGAATGCAAGCACGCATGCAGTAGAGACTCAGAAACAGGGAGGGAAGAGGAGGGTGGTATGAATTGGGAGATTAAGATTGATATATATATATATATATATATATATATATATATATTATCCGTGTCAAATAGATGGGCTTCCCCAGTGGCTCAGCTGTAAAGAATCTGCCTGCAGTGCAAGAGATGCAGGAGACTCGGGTTCGATTCCTGGGTTGCAAAGATCCCCAGGAGAAGGGCATGGTAACCCAATCCAGTATTCTTGCCTGGAGAATCTCCGTATACCAAGGAACCTGGTGGCCTACAGTCCATAGGGTCACATAGAGTCGAACATGACTGAAGCGACTTAGCACATATGTATAAAATAGACAGTTAGTGGAAGGCTGCTGTATAGCACAGGTAATTGAGCTTCATGCTCTGTGATGACCTAGAGGTCTGGGATAGGGAAGCGGGTGGGAGGGAGGTCCAAGAGGGAGAAGATATATGAGTACACATAGCTGATTACAGACCATTGTAAAGCAATTATATGCCAACAAAAAGATGATTAAAAGTAATAATAAAGCAATGCTATTTATAATTTTATTTAATGGCAAATAAATCCAAATACTGAAAGCTTATATATGCAACAGTGATGGCAGAAATAGCACAGAATGAGATCTGTGATGGGCACAGTGAACTTTTAATTATAACAAAATTCTAGGCAATCAGTATGTTCCTCCAGTGCGGTGGCAAAGACATTGGATACTGGAGACTGATACACTTCCTTAATATGTTACTGGAAGTTATTATTCCTGTGACTCAGTTTCTTCAACTGTAAAATAGAATTAGTACTAGAACTTATTAATATTAATGCTTTTCTCATAGAGTTCTGAAGGTTAGCAAAGTGAACACACAGAAGACCATCTTGCATATAATACATTGTCAATATTTGGAATGTAACACTGTGATTGATTATGGTCACTTAAAATAACTTTGGAGATGTGTCTATTGTCACAGATATTCAGGAAGATAAATCAGGTCATGAAGTAAAGTTGTATAATTAGACGTAGATGACTGTGTGCCTTGCTATTCATTATTTGACTTTGCTAATGAGATTGAATGGAAACCTGGGACATTAATAGCTGTCTTATTACTGGCTGATTCATCAGTGAAAATCTCAAAGCCAGGGAGAAATATTGAGGTTCTTACAGTGGAGCATTCCAATTTCCTTTGAATAAGAAGAAAGTGAAGAGTGCTAGAAACGTGTGTTTAAAAAAAAAAAAATGAGAAAAGGCAAAGAACTGTAATAGAAAACTATTGTAGATGGCATTCATTTGTTAGTCATGACTAAGCTCAGTGGTAGACCCATTTCCTTTATAATTCTGCAGAAAGATGGTAAATTTATCAAATTCCTCAGTCATAAAAATTTTATATTTTTAAAAAATGAATTACCTCCTACGTGTTCAAAGTTTTACATAAGTTGCTCCATGTAACATATAACAATCTCATGAGGTCATGTAGCACTGCCTTTTACAGACAAAGAAACTAAAGAGAGAATTTGATCCATTTTCCTATAAGTTGAATACAGAATGCGTCAACCCAGTTTTCACTAAAAACCTGTTTATACAGTGGACTCTCTTTCAGTGAAGGGCTGCATTTAACTGTTGCCTAAACCAGAGACTTGGCAACATCAATGACTAGCTCCTTCCCACTCTTTCCTTGTAACATACACACAGAATACAAAAATTTTAATTATATATCATAGATTCAATTTTATATGTTTTGCTGAAATCAATCCAAGCTTCTCTGTCTCTAGTGCTTTGAATCTAAATTAGGCGAACACAGTCTTTTCCCTGGATTATTGCAATGGTAACTTCCTCCACTGCCTACTTTTCTCCACATCTTTCCTTCCTCCAGTGCATTTCCCAGTTTGTAGCCAGAGAAGTCTTTCCAAAACATAAAGCTGACAGGTCAGTCCCTGCTTAAAACTCTCCAGTTGCTTCTCCTTGTTTTCAAAACAATGCTCATCCTCCTAACCATGTTAAGAGACTTGCATTCTTTTGCTCATATTCTCCACATCCTCATTTCAGAAGCAGATTTCTTACCCACTAAATCCTCCTCCAAACCTTCTGACATTTATACACGTATTTTCATTTTTATTAGTATTTATACATGCATTTCCTTTCCCTATAGCTAAATTCTACTTATCTTTCAAAGCTCATTTTAAGTTATTTTTTAATTGAAGAATAATTGCTTTACAGATTGTTGTTGTTTTCTATCAAACAGCAGCTAGAATCAGCCATAGGTTCACCCACGTCCCCTCCCTCCCATCTCCCTCCCTATCCCACCCCTCTAGATTGTTACAGAGCCCCTGTTTGAGTTCCCTGAGTCTTATAGCAAATTCCCATTGGTATCTATTTTACATATGGTATTGTAAGTTTATTACTCTCTCCAGGTAGCTCAGATGGCCTACAATGCAGGAGACCCGGGTTCGATCCCTGGGTCGGGAAGATCCCCTGGAGAAGGAAATGGCAACCCACTTCAGTACTCTTGCCTGGAAAATCCCATGGGCTGAGGAGCCTGGTAGGCTACAGTCCATGGGGTCGCAAAGAGTCGGACACGATTGAGTGACTTCACTTCACTTCTTCTGTACACCTCAGCCTCTCCCTTCTCTCCTCCCTCTGTGTCCGTAGGTCTGTGCTCTATGTCTTTTTCTACATTGCTACCATGCAAATAAATTCATCAGTATCATCTTTCTAGATTTCATATATGTATGTTGCTGCTACTGCTAAGTCGCTTCAGTTGTGTCCGACTCTGTGCGACCCCATAGACGGCAGCCCACCAGGCTCCCCTGTCCCTGGGATTCTCCAGGCAAGAACACTGGAGTGGGTTGCCATTTCCTTCTCCACTGCATGAAAGTGAAAAGTGTGTTTTATATATATGTGTGTGTGTTAGTATACAATATTTATATTTATCTTTCTGACTTACTTCACTCTGTATAATAGGCTCTAGGTTCATCCACTTTATTAGGACAGACTCAAATGCATTCCTTTTTGTGGCTGAGTATTATTCCATTGTATAGATGTATCACAACTTCTTTATCCATTCATCTGTTGATAGACATCTAGATCAAACTGCATATATTTTGTATCACTTTTAGCAGGAAGTCTTCCTTGGATTCATGACTCTAATCTCTAACCGCCTGTGTGTGCCAGTTAATCATTTTTAACTTTACCCTATCAGGTATAGTTCCTAGGCTTCACAGACAACTATTTCCTTGTGTACATTTTTTCCATGCACATACACACTTGCTATGACATATACAGATACACACACAAATACACACCCTACTTGTTCATTCATTCCTTGCGTAAGATCTTAGCATAGTAAATTTTTCTGAGCTCTGTCTTTTATATTGGCAAAATTAGAACTAAGTACCTACCTTATTATCTTGCAAAGTCCATATGAGAAAAATAGGGAAAAAATTACATATGCATGTATATATGATAGATAAGTCTTTCTTTCGTGATAATAGTTAACAAGTTTGTTCAAACTTCACTGTAATTACTATAGTGACTGACTGATTTTTAGAGGCATTTTGCTTTGTCCAATACTTCTTTAGTAGTAGTAGAAATTTGAAAAGGGGTGCTTTTTCAGTGGACTTCATTTCCTACAAACCAAGGGTGAAGAAAACCCCCTCCATTCTGTCCTGGTTCTACCCAAGTTTGTCCCCCAGTGTCAGAATCTATCTAAATCTCTGAGCTACATTGGTTCCAATCAAATGTCTTGCTGTAAAGCTTGAAGGACCTGAGAAAAAAGTGTGGTGATGTCATGGAAAATATCTGTATTTACAAGTGGTATCTGATATACTATGTTATAGATGCAAAAGATGCACAGTGTTATTCTGGAAACTAGCCTGGCTAGTTATCAATGCAAAATAAAATCTTGTTTTTAAGCTGCTTTTTTTAAAATTCCTTTTTAGATGAACTAATAAAAATAAAACATCCTAATAATTAGGTTTCAATTCATCTAGACTTTGCTTAAAATGCAAGGGTTTGTGATCATGGCCAAAGTGGGTAGAGCCAAGTGAAGAATTTGGGAGGCCCTCATGCCTTTTCTTTCTGTGTTAGACAGGACTATGAAGAGCTAGAAAAGCAGCTGAAACAAGTCTTTAAGGAGCGAAGCACCATCCTCCGTCAGCTGACAAAGACATCAAGAGAACTTGATGGAATTAAAACCAACCTTCAGGTGAGATGAAAACTAATTTTCTCAGCAGCCAAGTATAGGGAATCACCTAGTTTGTCTCAGTGGATTGATACATGAAGACTTCCACAATTTTTTTTTTACTAGTTTTGAATATATTCCTGGGCTTGAACATGGGAGTTACTATTTATTATTATATGAGCTTTGAAAAGAAATGTCATTTGAAATGCAGTCTAAGCATCCAGGAATGAGAAATTTGGGTGCTTGGCAAAGCCCTCAGTTTCTCACAGCTTCTAAGATCAACTTGACCCCTGTGTTTTTTATATTACAAAATGATGAAAAGCAATTATGGCCAAGACTTAAATGAATATATAAATGATCTCTAGGAGAGAACTTTAAATTCCACAAAAGATAGTTCTGAAAATTCTTTGATAAACCTCATTACTACAGCGGGTAAATCCTCACAAAGGAAAGTGTCATCTGTGAAAATGTATTAACATTCAGTGAAATCTCAAGTAAAAACCAAACACAATACCTATACTTGAAAAGAAAAGTTTCTGAAATATCTGAGAATATATTTTAATATTTTCCTTTAACATTGTAGTTATTGAATATACAGCGTACCCCAAAAGCTTTGCATGTGTTATAGAATTTAATTCTCATAATATACCAATGAGAATAGGCATCATAAATGTGATTTTTCTTGCTATACATGAGGAATCATGCTTGAATGTCACAAGGGAAGCCAGAATTTAAATACAACCAGTCTGACTCAAAGCTGGTCTGTTAGTTATTTCCCAGAAGCACGTTTCTGAACCTTGCGTAATCACCATTGTTCTTAGCTTTCTAGTCCTGTGACAGCGACGATGGTGTCAGTAATCACTGCGGTGGCAGTGTATTGAATGTGGTCTCTTGTGTTAGGTACTCTTTCTTCATTTTTTAAAATTAATTTTCACATGATAATTATGCTATGATTATTATTAGTCTCATTTTATAGGTAAGAAAACAGAGTTAGAAAAGGGCTCGGAAACTAAGAGCACGAGGACAGCTGGGAGATAGGTCTGCTATTTTGAAGCCAACACCCAAGCTCACATTCCAGAAGCTGTATTACATCTTGAGAACATGAAAATAGAAAAGTCACTTAGACTCCAAGAGGACACAGTGACAGGTAGCATGCTGGTGACAGCCCAGGAACAACAGTTCCATGGTGGAAGTATACACGGACATTAGGGATGCACTTAGAGGGCAAAACTAATACAATTTTGTAAAGTTTAAAAAAAAAAAAAATGACTGTGTATTGATTGCCATAGGAAGCCAATGCCAGAACTGTACCTTTTCATTAAGTGGAAATTCAAAAATTTTACGAGACAACAAAGAATATTTGACACTTGTACCTTCTTAGAGGAATAGAACATCTGGCACTGAGAATTTTCTAAGCATGTAGTGAAAGAAATGCCATAAGCGGTCAATCTTTACACTATTTCCAGGGTTCTCAGTCTCTCTGGACCTGTAGCCTGATAAGACATCTAATTACAGCCTAGGAAATTATTTGAAAGAAATGTATAATTTTGTGCACAGTTACCTTTTTAAAAGAGGAACAAGTCAATCCCTAAATGTATTTGAAATTTGTAAATTTTTTGCCAGTCATTGTACAAGGTGAATTTTTAAATTTTTTCTTGTTAAATCTCCTTAACAATATCTTCAAAAAATTATGATAACTTTTTTATAATTTTGAAATGAGGAAACAAGATTCAAATAGGTCAAAGAAATTTCCCAAAGGCATACATCTAATAAATGAGTAAATATTGCTAATTGTACATATTTTATTTTCCAATAGGGCCTCATAAATATATGATCTTTGTAAGTCTTGTTCATCTCTGTAACCATAACGCCTGAATGGCTTAGTAATACTGATCAGTCAATAAACATTGTATTGATTAATTATTAGGTATATCAATCTTTAGTATCCTCAAAGTCATCAAAATTATTTTCCAAGATGTGCATCTCACTTCTCTGCCATTGCTGGGGAAATGATTATTTATTAAGTGCTGTCCTGCTCTTTAATTCCATACACTTTGCAGAGCCCCATCTGTCTACCTGCTCTTTTTGCCTTTATATTTCTTTATCTTGTACTTTTGTACTTCTTCAATTTCTTGAAGAAAAGATGGTGACTTTTTAATTTTGGTTTCCTTTACAATGCCAGAGTATAGCAGATAGCGAAATGAATAAGCATATTTATGCAAAGTTGTCACACATATATTATCCCCTTTGAGTTTTCCAATAACTGTCTACTGTTGTTCACTCGTTGTGTCTCTTTAAACCGCATGGACTGCAGTTTGCCAGGCTCCCCATCCTCCACTGTCCTCTGTGGCTTTTATAAATTTTGTGTGTAATAGTTGTTCAGCTGTGTCCAGCTCTCTGCAACTTCATGGACTGTAGCCCACCAGGCTCCTCTGTCTATGGCATTCTCCAGACAAGAATGCTTAAGTGTGTTGCCATTTCCTTCTCCAGGAGACCTTCCCGACTCAGGGATCAAACCCGGGTCTCCCTTAATTGCAGGCAGATTCTTTACCATTTGAGTTACCTGGGAAGCCCTAAATTTGAAATCCCACAGTTTATCTAAATGTTAGTTCAGTTCAGTTCAGTTCAGTCCAGTCTCTCAGTGGTGTCCGACTTTTTGCGACCCCATAGACTGCAGCACACCAGGTCTTCCTGTCCATCACCAACTCCCGGAGTGTACTCAAACTAATGTCCATTGGGTCGATGATGCCATCCAACCATCTCATCCTCTGTTGTCCCCTTCTCCTCCTGCCCTCAATCTCTCCAGCATCAGAGTCTTTTCCAATGAGTCAGCTCTTCACATCAGGTGGCCAAAGTATTGGAGTTTCAGCTTCAACATCAGTCTTTCCAATGAATATTCAGGACTGTTTTCCTTGAAGATTGACTGGTTTGCTCACCTTGCAGTCCAAGGGACTCTCATGAGTCTTCTCCAACACCATAGTTCAAAAGCATCAATTCTTTGGCACTCAGTTTTTTTTATAGTCCAACTCTCACATCCATACATGACCACTGGAAAAACCGTAGCCTTGACTACATGGACCTTTGTTGGCAAAGTAATGTCTCTGCTTTTTAATATGCTGTCTAGGTTGGTCATAACCTTCCTTCCAAGGAGCAAGCATCTTTTAATTTCATGGCTGCAGTCACCATCTGCAGTGATTTTGGAGCCCAGAAAAATGAAGTCTGTTACTGTTTCCACTGTTTCCTCATCTATTTGCTATGAAGTGATTGGACCAGGTGCCATGATCTTAAGTTTTCTGAATGCTGAGCTTTAAGCCAACCTTTTCAGTCTCCTCTTCCACTTCCATCAAGAAGCTCTTTAGTTCTTCTTCATTTTCTGCTGTAAAGCTGGTGCCATCTGCATATCTGAGGTTATTGGTATTTCTCCTGGCAATCTTGATTCCAGCTTGTGCTTCATCCAGCCCAGCATTTCTCATGATGTACTCTGCATGTAAGTTACATAAACAGGGTGATGATATACAGCCTTGATGTACTCCTTTCCTGATTTTGAACCAGTCTGTTGTTCCATGTCCAGTTCTAACTGTTGCTTCTTGACTTGAATACAGATTTCTCAGGAGGCAGGTCAAGTGGTCTGGTATTCCCATCTCTTGAAGAATTTTCCACAGTTTGTTGTGATTCACAGTCAAAGGCTTTGGCATAGTCAATAAAGCAGAAGTATATGTTTTTCTGGAACTAATCCCACAATTTATCACACAAGGAAGTTGAAAGGCAGATTTTGTGACCTGCCCCAGGTCATATAGCCGTGATGCACTTTGAAATGTAAATTAGATGGTTAGTGATTTCCCCTCAACCCTCCTCTATCCTGTTTTCTTCTTCGAGCTATTCTTTCCAAGGGCTTCCCAGGTGGTGCTAGTGGTAAAGAAACCACCTGCCAGCGCAGGAGATGTAAGAGACGTGGGATCGATTTCCAATTCGATCCCTGAATTGGAAAGATCTCCTGCAGAAGGAAATGGCAACTCACTCTAGCATTCTTGCATGGAGAATTCCATGGACAGAGGAGCCTGGCAGACTGCAGTCTATGGGGTCACAAAGAGTTGGACATTGCTGAAGCGACTTAGCTGGAATACATGCACTCTTTGCAAATAAACGCAGCATCTTTTATTGGCTATTTCCTAATAATGACCTCAATCATTTTAGGAAAGATTCTTCTTTTGTGAAGTTCACTCTACCACATGCCTATCAGAACACTTAACTTACTGTATGAAAATTGTTCGTAGCTTTAGGATGAAAAATTGGTGAAGGCAGACACCATGCCTTTGATGTTAAATAAATATTAAGTAAACAAAGTATTTGCCATTCTTGTTAATGTTTTACTTGTCATAGGTGCTCTTCCTACAAACAATATTATTGTCTCTATTTCAACTTTTAATATCTAGAAGGATCTGTTACCATGTTAAATAGTTTATTGGGTATAAATAAGAAAGTTCTTATTGAAGGCTTAACAAGATAGCTTACCTAATGAGAAAAGCTCAGTGGAGTTCGCTGTTTTGATTCACAGTCTATCAATGCTAAATTTGCCAGAGTAAATATTTGCCAGGTGGTATTTTTTTTTCCTTAATCCACTATCTGTACAGTACCATTACAATTTGCACTGGTCCTAGTATTTTTAATATGTATTCTAATACATTACTTATAAATAATAGATAGACACGGCCAAATAGGTACATGCCATTTGACTGCTTTGATTTTGAATGTATTATTATTTAGCTTATTATAGAGGTCTTTTATGTCTCCTTTTGTTTGTAGAAACTATGCCAAAACAAGTTTCACATGCCTGCAGAGAACATGGTAAAACTTCGAATGAAGAACAGATAATATATTTTATATTCCATTATGGAGCTACCCTGGTGGCTCAGACGGCAAAGAATCCACCTGCAATGCAGGAGATTGGAATTCAATCCCTGGGTCAGGAAGATCCCCTGCAGAAGGGAATGGCAACCCACTCCAGTATTCTTGCCTAGAGAATCCCATGAACAAAGAGTCTGATGGGCCACAGTCCATGGTGTTGCAAAGAGTCGGACATAACTGAGTGACTAAGCAAAAACACAGGCATATTCATTTAAAAAGACACCTAGATATTTGGAGAGTACTTTCTCTTTCATTGAACCTCTAAAGACTGAAACTCAGTTCATATCCTTTCACTCACTGTGTAGCACTTTCCCTAGCTGGTGTCATAAACTGTGTGTCCTGAGAGCCAAGGGGCCATCATAGCCTCATTTGCGCGTTCTTACTTCAGGGCACACCTTGTGCCATAAACACAACAGTAAAGTCAGCTTCAATCTATCACCTGAATAAGACTTCCTTTTCCCAATTTTCTTATCAGAATTTGAAAAACGATGAGATATCTGCTAAAACTGATGTTCAGAAGCTTCTGGAAATAGGTCAAAAACAAAGGTAAGGCTGCATTCTTTTATTTTCTCAGTTCTTTTTTTTCCATCGCCAAAATTCATCCAGCAACTTCACATGAATAAGTTTATTTTAAATGCATTCATTTCTTTATAACCTTATTTACATTTTAATATATGAGAATCTTGCTCAAATCACTATATATATATATATATATATATATATATATATATATATGGGGGCACTTGAGATTCTGTATTTGTAGTATGTTCCCTGGTGGATGCTAATAGTGACCATGCCTATATGCAGATCTCAATTCAGCTATTAAGGATCTGGAGTATGTTCCTCTATTATCTTATAAGATGGAGCCATAAGTCTGCCCATCAATATACAGATCCAACAGCTTTGACATAGTGGGCCATTTTTAATAGTATCACAGCTTGATCCTGGTGATAATTGGGTTGGTAAGGAATGGGGTAATTTTATTAATAGCATAATAGAACATTTTTATTACTGTTACTTTATTTTTAAAGGAAGTGAAGTATGAACTAGATTTATACCTAGTATTAAAAAAAAAACCTTATGACTTGAAATTGCTTGTCTAACAAACACATTAAAAAGCCAAGGTATTATAAGGTAAAAAAGAGCTAGCCTTTGTATTTGTTACACATTTATTAGAGGCTCTGCTGGTTTTATATATATACATACATTTTTTGTTTCAATACTACAATTACAGAGTAGTTATTATTGTCCCCATTCAATAAATGGGAAATTGTTGCTCAAAATGCTTAAGCAAGCTGCTGAGAGTTGTATTAAATTGGAATTTGCTCTGCTGTATCTTACCTATAGTCACACCCTTTCAAGTTAGTCTACCTATCCAAGGCAGAAAGCTGTTTAAGAAGCTGGCAGGCAGTACACTATGTACCCTCTGCTTACCATCTTGTGTCTTCTCCACTGTCTTTGCCTCTTGACCCAGAAACCTCATGTCATTGAGGCAGTGACATGTTAAAAATACCAAATCGAGCATCTCTTCTTGACTCTTTTCAGTATTTCAATGAAATCTTTATTTCTTGAACATGAAATTCTCTCCAGAGTCCAATATTAAAAAGATCTCATGTAAAATATAGGTCTGAGCATGTTTTCAAAAGTACATAATTTTAACCTATTTTTACTGGTTTGAAATCATCCACCTTTTAAAACACATAAGCATTTGTGGTTCACTGAGTTAGTGGAGAATTATCAGCCATATTTTCAATAGGAATAGCTAATTAAAGCAGACCAAGTGTCACTGAAAGTTATTAGCTTTGCAGACTCTCCCATGTTTGGAAAAGATAATTAGCAAAAACATAAAAGTAGAAATGACTTCTGCATAATCCATGTGCAACACCAGTGAGGGGATTGCATTGACTGAAGAGGACAGAGTGAGTCAGGAAAGATTAGAAAACGAGGCTGTCACACGTAGACGGGGGCCATTCTTGAAAGTTGGCTGAAAGTGGACTTCAACAGAAGGCTCATTTAGGTAGCTCTGAAAAAGGATGATACAATGTAAAATGCATTTTAGGGGAATTATTCTGACAACATCGTTCAAGGCAGAAAGAAAGAGGCATAGACCAGGTTGAGAAAAGGTGGCCTAGAGAAGAGGACAGAGAGACTTCATCAGCAAGCACCAGGGCGTGAAGACAACAGCGTCAGTGTTTCTTATTGCACAAGAAACACAGATGAAGAGACAGGCTTATGCATGATGTGGAAAACGAAAAACGTATTCCTTTAGTTTGCTGCTATTTTCTTAAGTTATCTAAGGCTGTTTCTACATGACACTCAAAATATCCATGCAAACAAGGAAAAATATGACTAGAGTTGTTAAGAATTTCAGGTCATCATCATATTTGGCAGGGTATATGAATGGCAGATGATGGACCAAGTCTTTCAATGAATGGATTAAATGGAGCAAATATTTTGGAATTATGCTTTCCAAGTTTCATCCAAAACTATAAAATTTGCTTAAAATGCATAACTTATGTAATGCACAAAGTCAGAATGGAAAATTCAAACAAATCACCTATAAATAGGTGATTTCTCAAAAGTGTAATGCATTTGATATGTTTTTTTTTTTCTGTTTAGTTAGAGATATATAAAAATCATGATTATCTGAATGTGAAAGAGGCTATGTATCTCATTTCCAAAATAAGAGAGATTGATAAATAGTAAAAGAGAAAAACCTTCTCCGACTATAAATAGTATTAATTGGTTGCGAATTTAGAAGTATTATCAGAGCTGGAAAGATTATAATGTATTGCAGATTCCATCTAGGTATATACCCGATTCCCAGTAATTCTTTGTCCTCTGGGATTATCACCTGGTCCTTCCCTAGAGAAATGGTTTCTAGACTACTTTTTATCTGACTCTGATATCACTGGATACAGATAATTAGCTCAAGGTGGCCAGCAAAACAAAACTGAATCAATTAGAATTTCCCTCTTGGAATTGTGTGCCAAGAAGCAACCAATGAAATCTCTCTGTTTAGCTGTACTAGATTATAAGTAAGTAAACTCAGAGAATATGAGGTGGCCATAAATAACCAGGTAGAGCAGCATATCTTTCCACCAAGAGGTACAGAAAAAGGAGTGTGTGTGGGTGTGCACACACGCACACAGAATTTTACATGAGAGAGAGAGAAAGTTGCATTGACTCTTGATTTTTACATTTACAAAAATATTTAGACAGCCTAGGCAATATTCATAAAAGGATCTTCAAGTTGATGGAGAGACTTTTAAGCCATACCATGTGAGGAGTGAGATTATGCAACCACAAAATAGAGACCCTGGGGGATAGAAGAGTACTCAATAATTTGGAGAAGGAAATGGCAACCCACTCCAGTATTCTTGCCTAGAAAATCCCATGGACAGAGGAGCCTGGTGGGCTACCATCCATAGGGCCACACAGAGTCAGACACAACTGAAGCCACTTAGCATGCATGTATGTCTTGAAAATAAAAAGGAATGATATATTTTAAGCTCTACAATGGTTGCTGCATAGAGATTCTAAGAAAGCGGTTTTGGACTCTGTGTACTAATGGATTTTACTATATTGAGTTCTCTGAAAAGGAAAAGAATGCCTGGGATAGCAGCAAGATTTCTTTCTGTGATGTTACTGCAATATAGGCTGGTAACCATTCGAAAAAAATACCTTCCTGTAGGGTGAGGCATTTTTATGTTTATAATTGGAAATGGAAGATGTGTGAAAGAGCTGCCTTTTAAAATTCCTTGTAACCATGCAATTCTATGCTGAAATATACTCAGCATTGGAGAAGCCTGTCACAGTTCTTTAGAATTCAAGTTTCAGTTCAGTGCCAGATAGGGACCTAGAAAAGCTCTATCCTGTGCAAATCTCACTTGGTGGACAGGGATGGTCCTTGAGCAAGTCAGCAAGAATTTCTCATTGAAGTAAAACTCACCAAGTTTGGGGGGTTTGGGGACACCTAAAGCATGAGAGCAGTGAGAATGTCCAGAAATAAGCTTGAAAAATCTAAGAGGAGATGGAGATATTCAAAAGTTTCAAAAGGATTGCTTTGCCATTCTGGTGAATAGCTTTCCTTGCCGTGAAAATGTGCAGAATTCTGTTTCTCCAGTTTTTGTTAACAGCTTCTGCAGTTTACTTTTTTTTTCTTACTCCCCATTGCCTATAGATGTCAGTATGTGGGTATTTTTTAATATATATGTATATATATATTGGATTTTATAAAATTTATATTTTATAATTTAAAACATATGTATCACTTTAAAAATAAAAATGAGAATTTTAAAATCCAGAAGTAATAAATAATTATTATAAGATTCTAATATAAAAGTTTTTAGTTGGAAATATAGTATTCCTAGGGCTTTCCTGATAGCTCAGCTGGTAAAGAATATGCCTGCAATGCAGGAGATCGTGGTTCGATTTCTGGGTCAGGAAGATCCCCAGAGAAGGGACAGGCTACCCACTCCAGTATTCTTGGGCTTCCTTGGTGGCTCAGACGGTAAAGAATCCTCCTACGAAGGCAGAGACCTGGGTTTGATTCCTGGGTTGAGAAGATTCCCTGGAGGGGCATATGGCAACCCACTCCAGGATTCTTACCTGGAGAATCCCCATGGACAGAAGAGTCTGGCCGGCTAACAGTCCATGGGGTCACAAAGAGTCAGACACGACTGCGCGACTAAACACACAGATCATGATAGTCCTGTTGTATTTTTATTCAATACTTGTTGAATATTTGAGTGTTAGGAATAGAACGTGGATCCTTCCGTCCTTCTTTTTCTCTCTGTCTCTCTCCCTCAATAGAGATATTGTAATGACTCTCTAGAATTTGAGCACATATGGTCCAGAACACAGTTCCACTACCTCTTTATGTATCAGTTTTCCATTTGCAATAAGATACTACAATTTGATGTGAAGTTTATTGAGTGCCTGGTGTACTATAAGCCTACAATATAGGTAGACGTTCATAGTATATTGTGTCACAAGTCTTTGTGAAAAATATCAGAAGCAATCATGGAAATCCAGATTTTAAGTATCTGTATGTGGCACTTTGGGGGCTTGCCAGGTTGCACCTAATAGTAAAGAACCCGCCTGTTAATGCAGGAAACTTAAGAGATGAGGGTTCAAACCTTTGGTCAGGAAGACCCCCTGGAGAAGAAAATGGCAACCCACTCCAGATTCTTGCCTGGAGAATCCCATGGGCAGAGGAGCCTGGCGGGCTACAGTCCATAGAGTCGCAAAGAGTCGGACACCACTGAATCAACTTAGCAGTCAGCACATGTGACTCTTCATTCTAATAAACAGTTTTAGTAAATTAAACCTATCTGAGGCTGTAATGGAAACTGAAATTTAAAATCCACTTTAAATGAAAGCATATTAAAGTTTTACCCAATCACACATAGATCATCTAAGAACCAAAGTGACTGTAATTATTTTATAACTTGTCCCTATTATGTTTTGCTTTGGTAAACAACATCCAGATTGATTACAACAATCGTATAGACTTTCATGGATAGTCCTAAAACTGAGAGTGTGACCTAGGAGTTTCTAGATAAGAAAACTGGAGGCGTCATTAAGTTCTTCTGCGTGAAGAGCAGCTTGCGTTTGTGCAGGATGTGCTAGTCAAAGAATGAACACAGGAACCTCTAGTGGTACCAGTGGTTATGACAGTGATCTCGTGTGCTGCTGCTGCTGCTAAGTCGCTTCAGTCGTGACCGACTCTGTGTGACCCCACAGATGGCAGCCTACCAGGCTCCCCCATCCCTGGGATTCTCCAGGCAAGAACACTGGAGTGGGTTGGCATTTCCTTCTCCAATGCATGAAAGTGAAAGATGAAAGGGAAGTCTCTCAGTCGTGTCCGACTCTTAGCGACCCCATGGACTGCAGCCTACCAGGCTCCTCCATCCGTGAGATTTTCCAGGCAAAAGTACTGGAGTGGGGTGCCATTGCCTTCTCCAGATCTCATGTGTAGTGAGTGATTATTTTCCAAGTATTTTGCGTGCCTTATTGTCTTCTAAACCTCATTACAAATCTACGAGGCAGTTCTGTCATTGTGCCCATTTTATGGATGGATGAAAATGAGTCTCCGAGTATACTCTCCTATTCCATAGTCTCCCTATTGTGGTTACACACCAAGAAAATATTTTTGTTCCAGAAGTTATCTTTTGGCTCTAGACTGGGAATTTTAGTCTGTAAGCTAGGTTTTCATTTGGTCTTTGCTGTTGCTTTGAAGGAGTTTAGTCCTCTAGCCATACTTAACACACGACAACACTTAACACACATACTTCACTCATATGCTGTTATCTGCTGTCTGAAGTGATAGCTTAGATGATAAAATGAAGGCACAGAAAGATAATACAATCTGTCATAATTGAGAAAATCCTAAACCTTTGAAGGAAATGCATATTTATGAAAGTATTTAATTTTTAGTGTGAGACATGGTCCGTATGTCCTAGGGAGCTTGAGACACAATGTGTATATGTGTGAAGACATGTGTTTTTTATTATCCCCAATAAATGAGCTTTCACATTAGAAATAAGTCTTTTGTTCTCTTTGTCTTTACAAAAACTCTCAGACCTTACACAAGATGTCTAAAACATAATGCTTTAGAATTAGTCAACTGGGGCATCCAAGGGAATGATGATTTTATCCTATCAGCAAGTCTATGGTGACTTTTTTTTTTTTTCTTTTTTCCTGAACAGCATGTTCACACCCTAGCACGCTGTCACTAAAATTAGCTTTCCAACTCTTAATTATTTTATTGATATGATTTGACACATTACGCAGCTCTCACAGTGGGATTCTTATGAGACACAAGAGCAAGGCAATTTCTCTTAAATACAGCTTGCTTTTCGAGCTTCCATGGGAGACAGTACTCTTTACCAGAATCCTGAGTTGCATCCTGTATATTTAACTGTGTTTCTATACATTCTAGTTATGTTTCCTAAGTGTATATGTGCAGTGAAATCTTATTTCATAGTGTACAGAGTTATATTATGTCTCTCTTTTCCTCTCTGTTTTCTCCTAAACAAGAGAACAAATGAAGGCTCTCCAGGAGGCCCTGGAAAGTCAGCTTAAGGAGACAGCTGACAAAGCAGAAAAACAAGAGGCTACTGTAAGTGTTTCTTTTTTGTGTCCTTTGCTTTGGAGCTGGAGAATTGTTCATTTATTTTTTTTCCCCAAAATCACTATTGAACAAACACACCTCGAACAAATAAAAACGAAAATACAATAAATAAAACATCATCACCAAGATTATAAAACATGCTTCATCAGCATTCATTCCAAAAATAATATGTATTTGCTTCTTAGGGGTCCACTAATTCCCAACACTTATTTATGAATGAGAAACTGAGGACAGGAGTGCTGGTGTCAGGCCCCATATCAGCAGCCCTTGGATTTGGGATGTGACCTGGAACTAAGTTAAGCTATACAGAACCCTGAGCCATGCCCTACAACCCCTGAATAGATGTCTCTCAAGGGTGGGGCTACACCATCTGCCTATTTAATCATCTCCACAGGTGATCCTGATACACCCCAAGGTTTAAGAGTGAATCTTCTCTCCAGATTTTCTCTCTCAAAATCATGTTCACTTGACCTTCATATTTCAATTTTTATGACTAATATTCCCCATAAGCAGGAGGGAGAGTGGTCTGGGTAGTAGTGCTGAAAACTAGATTTCTACCTGTTCCCCCTTTATGTACAACTTATGGGGATTGAAGCTTTTATTTTATTTGAGGGCCTGAGTCTTTTTTAAAGTATAGTCTATTAATTAAAATTATAAGGTATAGTAAGACCAACAGAAGGGCTTCCCCGGTGGCTCAGTGGTAAAGAATCTACCTACAATATAGAAGCCACAGGAGGCACAGGTTCGATCCCTGGGTCAAGAAGATCCCCTGGAAGAGGGCATGGCAGTCCACTCCAGTATTCTTGCCTGGAGAATCCCATGGACAGAGGAGCCTGGTGGGCTACAGTCCGTGGGGTTGTGAAGAGTTGGACACGACTAAAGCAACTCAGCATGAGCACACAAGAGCAACATATCAGGAAATGACTACATTTGGAAAAATAGTTATTTCCCACAGTTTCCAAGAAGGGTGACATGCCACATGACCAGGGACCATGCAGGGAAGCCCCAGGTCAGTCCCGGGGCAAATGAAGGTGGAGAAACTGTGGACAAGAGCCTCTATTGTGGTTTCCGTGGGAAGGAAGGGGTTAAGCGAGGTAAGCTGGTCTAGGATTGGCCAGTTTGAATGATTTCAGCAGGCTCTGAGACATAGGGGCTGCTTGTCAGGTTGATTATATGGGACGCCAGCTCCTTTGAGAATTGGCAGAAATGCCTGCCTTTCTTTTGCAAGGCCTCCTTGAATAATCTGAATTAGAGTATAGAATTTGCCTCTGAAACTTAGCCCTGTCTGTCATCTGGAGTAACTGCTTCCTGGAGACAGTCTTTGTAATAATGACTTGATTTTCCTAGGCGCAGATTTATTTCCTGTTAATAAATTCATTGTTATCTGTGCAGCCCACCAGTAAAGATGAGTGCCTTTATTCTTCTCTGTTATGCCATGGCAGCACTCACTGCTAACCTAAACCTACATACAGTGCACCCTCGTGTCTAGCTCTTTGGACATATGTGTGTGCTAAGTCATTTCAGTCATGTCTGACTCTGTGCAACTCTATGGACTGACTGTAGCCCATCAGGCTCCTCTGTCCATGGGATTTCCCAGACAAGAATACTGGAGTGGGTTGCCATGCCCTCCTCCAGGGGATCTTCCCAAGTCAGGGATAGAACCTGCGTCTCTTAACGTCTCCTGCATTGGCAGGCAGGTTCTTCAGCCCTGGTGCCACCTGGGAAGCCCTTCTTTAGACACTTGTGTCACATGAAAGAGCAGACACATTTTTAGTACCACCGTGTCGATTCCTCCCCTCAAAATCTGACTCCGTGTACTGAGTGACCCTAACTGCAATCCCGTTTCTGCCTTGACTTATCATATTTAATCTCAATTTGTGCATAGCCCAGTCATAAATAATGGCATTTAGACCAGAATAGAAGTTTCCACACATACTATTTTCTCAGATTCTCACAACAAAATGGCACACTATTATTTTTGTTTAATTTTTTTTACTGAAAGTGAATAACTGTTGCTTGTATTTACACAGTTAATATTTAGAGAAGCCAAGGCATGAACCTGTGTTTAATATGTTACACAAACTGTGTCTAACATCTTAAAAGAAGAAAGCTATAATTTTTAAAGGAGCTCAGCAAAAGCTAGAATAGCCAAGTATCAGAATAATGGGGACAAGGGATGCATAGTTGGGGAGAAGAAGGTCCCTCTCAGAACCCTTCTAGTACTTTTCTTAAAATTCAGCATTGAATCTTGAGGGAGGATTTTCCTCTCCCACCCCATAATACTGTACTGAGCCAGAAACTCCCTAAATGTATTCATAACCTAACATGTGCTACAGAATAAGAATAGAAAGAAAGAAAGAAAAGAAAGGCTCCTCCATCCATGGGATTTTCCAGGCAAGATGGAAATGGCAAATGGAGTGAGTTGTCATTTCCTTCTCCAGAGGAACTTCCCGATCCAGGGATCGAACCCAGGTCTCCTGCGTTGCAGGCAGAGGCTTTACCATCTGAGCCACCAGGGAAGCACAGAATAAGAATATTCAGGTTTAAATTCCTAGTGGTTCATCTGTACATGCATGCTCAGTCACTCCAGTCATGTCCGACTCTTTGTGACCCCATGGATTGTACCCGCCAGGCTCCTCTGTCCATGGGATTTTCCAGTCAAGAATACTGGAGCAGGTTGCCTTGCCTTCCTCCAGGGGATCTGCCCAACCCAGGGACTGGACTTGTGTCTCCTGCATTGCAGGCAATTTCTTTACCCACTGAGCTACCTGGGAAGCCCAGTGGTCCATCTATTGTCTATAAAATTAAGTTCTTTAACCTGCAAGTTTCCTTATTTGAAGAATTTGGGGAATAATTCAAATTAAAATAACATGCATGATTACCCTAAAATTGTTATCTGGCATATAGTTTAAACAGAAACTAAATTTAATCTACTCAATAGAAAGAAAACAATTGTAATAAATAAAATTTCCAATTGAAAGAATAATGTAGGAAAAAAATTACTGATAGCCAAAGTTTCAATGTATTTTAATAAATGTTTAAATAAATAGTTAAACAATTCCTTATGTTTTGAAAATATATAAAACATTTCCTAATAACTCTTTAGTTACTAAGAAATAATAAAATATGTAAAGAAATAATAATAATGAAGACACTATGTGCCAGTGTAATAGTTGAGGTAGATTCAGAGCTTTGCATGCATTTTTTCCAGAAAGACAGAATACTAGCAACAAAAATTCAAGAAGTTTTTGAAAAAGCAAAACATCAGTGTAAGAAAGACAGTATTATAAAAGTTGGTGAAGACGACAATAAAATAGAAAAAAAAATGATTAAGTTATTTGAAAAGACTGATAAATAGGCTTTGAGAAAGATTAAGAATAAAAAGACTCCAATTTTAAAATGTTTAATTAAAAGAGAGCTAATAGTCATAACAGGAATTAAACAAAATAAGTTATTATGAGCAACAGGTCACTGGTACATTTAAAATGTACATGTAAATTCCTAGATGAATAAATATAAAATGCTAACATTTTTGCAAGAAGAAATGTAATACTTGAATAACTGAATACATTCAAAATTTTATTATGCTGAAAGACCTCTTTTCCCATATATTCCAGGGCTAGAAGGTGACTTCTACCAATTTTTAAAGATAAGCTAATTTCAAATACTGACTAATTTGCTTCAGTTGTGTCCAATTATTTGTGACCCCATGGACTGTAGCCCACCAGGCTTCTCTGTCCATGTGATTCTCCAGGCAAGAATACTGGAGTGGCTTGCCATTTCGTACTGCAGGGGGTCTTCTCAACCCAGGGATCGAAGTCAAGTCTCTTATGTCTCCTGCACTGGCAGGCAGGTTATTTACCACTAGCGCCATCTGAGACCCAATTTCAAATATAGGCAAATAATTTCTGAAAAATAGAAAAAAGTTTGAAAACTTTCATCTAATTTTATGAACATCATCACTTATTATTCCAAAATCAATTAATGGCTATATATATAAATTAATAGCTATTTTTCTACTAATGAATGTACATGTAAAAATTCTATAAGAGAAAATTAAAGATTATGTTAACAAAATATATCATCAAGATCAATGAATGCAAACACCCATGGAAATAAATAATACTTGTCTTTTGGAGGGAATGTGTTTGTGTTTTGAGTTGAATGATGAGTAAGTCCTAAGTCAAAGTACAAAAATAGATGACAGAAAGCTTAACAAATATGGGAATAAAATATATTTAATTAGTAGAAGTATTATTTTTAATGTATATCTGGTAGAATCTAGAAAAAAAAATAGATTTCATACTACTGGGACTCCTCATTTCCAAACTTTGGTAAAGACTCAAAATGTTTGTGCTTTTTCTCCTTATTGAGGATTAAATAAGTATATAATTGTTGCAAATAATTCAGTGATTATTCTTTCTGCTAGAAAGACTCTAGTTGATGTAGTTTAATGTTGGCTAAGAAGGGGACAGTGAGAAATATAAACTGCTCATTCCCAACTAGAGGGAAAACATTTGGATTTGATATTGTAAATATTGTCATGCTATTTTAGACTTAGGAGCAAATACTCTTATGTGCTGCCCTTGATTACATATCTGATTACTCTGCCTTTTTCCATAAAAGAAGACTGTATATTTTATGCAAAAGATGTTGCAAATACCCATATTAGTAAGTCCAACTCTGTGCAACCCTATGGACTACAGCCTGCCAGGCTCCTCTGTCCATAGGATTCTCCAGGCAAAAATACTGGAGTGGGTTGCCATGCCCTCCTCCAGGGGATTTTCCTGACCCAGTGGTCAGAACCCTAGGGATAAAACTTGCATCTTTTGTGTCTCCTGCATTGGCAGGTGGGTTCTTTACCACTAGCACCACCTGAGAATCCCCAGTAAGTCCATAGTAAAACGTTATAAAACTTGAAGGTGATAGTACTTTTAAATCACAAAAATATAAAAGAAGACAAAATTTTGAAAAATAAAATGAAAAAACATTTTAATGAAAATTAAAAATAAAGCTGTCTTGATCTAATTCCATTTGCAAATACTTTTTATGAACATGTGAGCATCTGTTTTGATCTGTAAGCAGATAGTGGAGTAGCAAATCCTACAAACTTGTGTCCCGTATGAAAAACCTAACAAACAGCAAGAAAGGATGATCTATCAGGTGTAGCCAGAGTAATTAAATCCATTAATGCTCTCTGGATGCATTTCACCACTCTTGTTAATTTTTATGGCTTAACTTGCCCTAAGTGAGACATAATTAGTACGAAGGCAAGAATTAGCTTCAAGCTCTGACTCTCATTAAGAATAAGGAATTACGGCCATCTATTCTTTACTCAATGTAAATAAGTGTTATTTTCTGTCTCTCGGAACTATTTCACTTCTGATTTTCCAGGAATCTTAACACCTGCTGGGATTCTAGACCAGTGGT
Organism: Bubalus bubalis; assembly: GCF_019923935.1. Classification (NCBI taxonomy): domain Eukaryota; kingdom Metazoa; phylum Chordata; class Mammalia; order Artiodactyla; family Bovidae; genus Bubalus; species Bubalus bubalis. The sequence goes on along the minus strand of NC_059161.1, from coordinate 100,783,042 downwards.
TTCAAAATGCCATGACTTTTGAATATTCTGAATATATTGTATGTCCTGAATAATTGAACATTGCATTCCCAAGTCTCTGTCCTTTTTTTAGTCTTGACATTGCAGTATATCTTCATTACACTGTTAATTAAAGTTAAGTGTTAATTATGGAGAACATATAATAAATAGTATCAAAATGTGAGGATTTGGGGAAAATTATGGCATCATTGATAAGCTAATATGGGGTCACTGTCCCCATGGTCCCCGATGGCTCACACGGTAAAGAATCTGCCTGCATTGTGGGAGACCTGGGTTTGATCTGTGGGTTGGGAAGATCCCCTGGAGAAGGAAACGGCAACCCTCTCCAATATTTTTGCCTGGAAAATCCCACAGATGGAGGAGCCTGGCAGGCTACAGTCCATGAGGTTGCAGAGAGTTGGACATGACTAAGCGACTAACACTTTCACTTTCATGGCATCACTGAAACACCAGGTTATTCATACAATCAAGACAGCTTTAAGTAGTTCATAACCAAAACTAAAGACAAATCTGTACATACCAAAATTTCCTGGTGCCCATTAAGTACTGAGGTAGAGTATTGTAAGTCCTGATGGTTTGCATTTCTTTTTGTAGTTCAAGTGTCTGACTGATACGCCAATAAAATTTTTTTAATTAAAAAAAAAAGATTTCCAGTTTTTTAAGGAATCTCCACACTGTTCTCCATAGTGGCTGTACTAGTTTGCATTCCCACCAACAGTGTAAGAGGGTTCCCTTTTCTCCACACCCTCTCCAGCATTTATTACTTGTAGACTTTTGGATCACAGCCATTCTGACTGGTGTGAAATGGTACCTCATAGTGGTTTTGATTTGCATTTCTCTGATAATGAGTGATGTTGAGCATCTTTTCATGTGTTTGTTAGCCATCTGTATGTCTTCTTTGGAGAAATGTCTATTTAGTTCTTTGGCCCATTTTTTGATTGGGTCATTTATTTTTCTGGAGTTGAGCTGGAGTAGTTGCTTGTATATTCTCGAGATTAGTTGTTTGTCAGTTGCTTCATTTGCTATTATCTTCTCCTGTTCTGAAGGCTGTCTTTTCACCTTGCTAATAGTTTCCTTTGATGTGGGTCATAGAGGATCCTGCTGTGATGTATGTCAGAGAGTGTTTGCCTATGTTCTCCTCTAGGAGTTTTATAGTTTCTGGTCTTACGTTGAGATCTTTAATCCATTTTGAGTTTATTTTTGTGTATGGTGTTAGAAAGTGTTCTAGTTTCATTCTTTTACAAGTGGTTGACCAGATTTCCCAGCACCACTTGTTAAAGAGATTGTCTTTAATCCATTGTATATTCTTGCCTCCTTTGTCAAAGATAAGGTGTCCATATGTGTGTGGATTTATCTCTGGGCATTCTATTTTGTTCCATTGATCTATATTTCTGTCTTTGTGCCAGTACCATACTGTCTTGATAACTGTGGCTTTGTAGTAGAGCCTGAAGTCAGGTAGGTTGATTCCTCCAGCTCCATTCTTCTTTCTCAATATCGCTTTGGCTATTCGAGGTTTTTTGTATTTCCATACAAATTGTGAAATTATTTGTTCTAGCTCTGTGAAGAATGCTGTTGGTAGTTTGATAGGGATTGCATTGAATCTATAGATTGCTTTGGGTAGTATACTCATTTTCACTATATTGATTCTTCCAATCCATCAAAGATTCATTCTGATATTTGGCAAAACTAATACAGTTATGTAAAGTTTAAAAATAAAATAAAATTAAAAAAAATAAATAAAAACCAATCAAAAAAAAAAAAAAAGATTTGATTGTAGTAGTGGCCACTTCAAAGAGGCCTTTCTCCAATAAACACTTTGCCAACCACTGACTTGAAGAATCAGCTGTACCTCCCACCTCTGCTCCCCAGTGAGCCTTTTTTTTTTTTTTCAGAGGTTTTGGTTAAGTTTGTTAACTAACCTTTGGGGCTTCTTGATTTTTGTTTTGTTTAGTGATTTTCTGTTCTCCCCTTTAAATAGCCACTCGTATTTTAAAGTCACCAATAAAGAGTGAACATTCTGAAACCCTAGGCCCCCACTCTCCACCCCAATAAAAGCAGAACCCCAGGTTCATGGACTCCTTCTCATTCTCTCTCCTCACAAACTCCCTCAAACTATACCATGTAATTTCCTGGACTCAGAAGTCATAAACCCTTATTTTTTTTTTCAAACTTTCCTGACGGTTATTGCTGAAGGCATCTTGCAGTGATAAACAGAACCACAAGAGTTGGTCCAGCCCATAACAGTGGTAACCAGTAAGTTGATACCAGCCCAGAGCAGTAGAAATGGGTATAAAAGCTATTTTGGGGGAGACATATACTACTGCTTTGCACACATATCTAATTTTGATTGTCATCAAGTCCTTCTAGTGATAACTTTGTTTTATCCATCAAATTGAAATGAGTATAACTCACATTTTCAGGTTGCTGTCAGTACCTTCATGATTCAAACTTAACTTTGAAAATTGTTATGGCCGAAATGATGGACATAGTTCTCAGGCTTCTGCTTCTATTTTATATGTAGTTTGACCATCAAAAATTGTTTGATTTAGATTTTGTTACCATTTGGTTACAGATTTCAACAATATTGTATATAGGCAGAAACCTCTTGGTTTCTTTAGCACAGTATTTATAAGGGTCCATGCTTCAGGTGAGGAGCATCACTGTGCAATTCCGCTCATACTTGGCCATATGTCAGAAATACCTGGAGAGTGTTTTAATAAAAGAGATTCCTAGGCCCAACCCTAGACTCTAGCTGTGTTTAGGAACCATATTTTTAAAATTAAGCTTTATACAGGTGAAAGAATCAAAGTCATAATGTGCATTTCTCAATTAAAATACAATATCTCATTACATAAGAAAAAGAGTATTTTTATATAATTAGCAGATATATTTATGAATTGGGCAATAAAAGTTTGGTTAATGAAAAATTAATCCTTTGTTCTTTTTCCATCTTTGTTGACAGAGATAATCATTAGGTTATACTTCAAAAATTGTGAAAATAAACTTATAAAAGCTATAGAAATAAATGTGAAATGCATCTACATAATATCCTCTTTATTTTCAGATTAATTTTCTAAAGACTGAAATGGAAAGAAAGAGCAAAATGATTCGAGATCTCCAGAATGAGGTAAGACTTATATTTCAGGGAGTTTTATGGAAGTCAAAGAATATGCACAAATACAAATATTGATTTGCCATAAACTTTAGAGTATTGGTCACATTTGATTTTGGCCTTTAGCTGTGTACTAATGGAGAGAAATTATAAGGTTAAGAATTTCAGAGAGGATAATTCCTAATTTAATTGTGGTATGTGTGATATGTGATATCACATATGTGATAATGTTATTAGTTCATAATCTCCAATTTATTTATCCTTCTAATAATATTTTGTTTTGACAATATTAAAAATTATTTTTATTTCATAAATGTATTTATCTACATAATTCTGGCACAGGAGCTGATGAAGAAAGTTAATTAGAAATGGACTTCATGTTAGGAAAAGCCAATCTAGAATCAAAAAATTATGTGAGATAATTTTAAACTAAAGAGACTTGAATACAAGCAAATAAGTTGTAACTACTCTCCTTACAGTCTTTAAAATGTAAGAACCCTATAAAATGCTGTGTGCATTTTTTTCTCTTTTGATTTTTTTGTCTATCTTGTTATACAACTACTTTATTTTCTAAATTTTTTCACATGTATATTCCGCCTCTTTATTTCTTTTTTTCTTGACTGCAATTAGTTATGTAGGACTATTAAACCATTAATTAAACTATTAATCATGCATCTTCTTTGATCAACCCCCCTAGGTTAATTTTAAATCTCAATCAATTGCTTTACCCATTACTATTCTCCTTTACTTTCCTTCCTTCCTTACTCCCTCCCTCCCTTCCTTCCTTCTTCAGTTTTTTTGTTGAAGCATTGCAGCAACAGATGAGCTACATTATTCCTAAATTGATACTACTTTTATGTCCAGGTTGAAAAACAGTCTTTAAAAATGTCTTGGTATCAAGATTTAGCATTTGTCCTCTGATTATTACATTAAAATGATTTATCATACATGCAAAAAATGTATCATACATGCAAAAAAATGATAAAGGAAAACAAGAAAAGTTTTAAGTGGCTTTCTTATGATTCTATTTCCATTTCTTTCTAATGATTTTTTCCTCTAACTCTTCTGAAGAAATTCTAATGAGATGAACTTGATAATGTTTGTCCTGAAGCCTAAATCTTCCTGGATTTAATGTTTATAGTGGAAAATGTCAGCAAAGTAGAGTTACTGAAATACTGGGCTTACTAGATACTTTCTTGTTCACTGGGGCTCAGAGAGGGCTAGACTACTCAAGTCTAAAACTTGCTATGGGTCATTTAAGGTAAAAGGAATATTTAAGACAAAATTAAAACCATTATTAAAATCAGAAAGAAAATACATTTGGGTTTGTACACAGACACCCATACACATACACACAAAAATATAAACTTGGTTGTATAATAGTGAAAGGATTATGGGCTAATTTATATCTCTGTATATGTATTATCAGTTAACTTTTAATCATAGATAATTTTTTTTAATTTAGAATTCAACCAGTGAGGAAGCTTTTTCATAATCAAACTATAAATTATTCATAACAGGTACAGATGAGGATTAATAAAATATTTTATTTGCTTCCAGGGGATATGTTTTAAGTTTAATATTAATTTTCTAGTGTGTAGATTAGAATAATTCTAAAAGCAGTACAACTCTTCAGAAGTAATGACTGCCAAATGTAAGTCTGATAAGTAAATTTGCTCTTTACTTTCATCCTATTGAAAATCTGCAAGATGATAATTGATAGCCGGAAAAAGTTATTGACTTCTCTAACAAAACCTAGTGGTAAACTTCTAAACTGAATGCTTTTAGTTTAACTCGTTTATATGAATTCCTTGAAATTTTAGATTTATTGTTTTGACAAATAATCAGTATGTAAAAATTGAACAAAATAATGGATCCATACTCTACACAATAAAAGTATATGGACGTCCACTGCCCAAAAGATTCAGAAGTAAGAAAATAAAAAGGTAAATTGATTAAACAAAATGCGAAGCGGTGAGGGAGATCATACGCGTATAAAGGGATTTGGGAGAGAAGACTGAAGTCTCGTGAATGATGTCCGGCTCTAGGTGAGTGATCACACCATTGTGATTATATGGGTCATTAAGATCTTTTTTTATAGTTCTTTCATGTTTTCTTGCCACTTCTTCTTAACATCTGCTTCTGTTAGGTCCATACCATTTCTGTCCTCTATGGTTGCCATCTTTGCATGAAATGTTTCCTTGGTATCTCTTATTCTCTTGAAGAGATGTGTAGTCTTTCCCATTGTGTTGTTTCCCTCTATTTCTTTGCATTGATCACTGAGAAAGGCTTTCTTATCTCCCCTTGCTGTTCTTTGGAACTCTTCATTCAAATGGGTATATCTTTCCTTTTCTCCTTTGCTTTTCACTTCTCTTCTTTTCACAGCTATTTGTAAGGCCCCCTCAGACAACCATTTTGCCTTTTTGCATTTCTTTTTCTTGGGGATGGTCTTGATCCCTGCCTCCTGTACAATGTCACGAATCTCCATCCATAGTTCTTCAGGTACTCTGTCTATCAGATCTAATCCCTTGAATCTATTTGTCACTTCCACTGTCCCTGAATCTATTTGTCACTTCCACTGTCCCTGAATCTATTTGTCACTTCCACTGTATGGATATGAGAGTTGGACTGTGAAGAAGGCTGAGCACTGAAGAATTAATGCCTTTGAACTGTGGTGTTGGAGAAGACTCTTGAGAGTCCCTTAGACTGCAAGGAGGTCCAACCATTCCATTCTGAAGGAGATCAACCCTGGGATTTCTTTGGAAGGAATGATGCTAAGGATGAAACTCCAGTACTTTGGCCACCTCATCAGAGTTGACTCATTGGAAAAGACTCTGATGCTGGGAGGGATTGGGGGCAGGAGGAGAAGGGGACAACAGAGGATGAGATGGCTGGATGGCATCACTGACTCGATGGACGTGAGTCTGAGTGAACTCCGGGAGTTGGTGATGGACAGGGAGGCCTGGCGTGCTGGGATTCCTGGGGTCACAGAGAGTTGGACACAACTGAGCAACTGAACTGAACTGAACTGAACTGTATAATTGTAAGGGATTGGGTTTAGGTCATACCTGAATGGCCTAGTGTTGTTTTTTTTTACACCCCCCCTACATTCTTCAATTTCAGTCTGAATTTTGCAATAAGAGTTTATGATCTGAGCCAAGGTCATCCATTTTTACACTTAATTATTTATTTTGCAGTTTGTATTTGGGTATTATATCGTTATAACAAATATGAAAATTTGCACCAAAGCTTAGAATTCTCTTTGATTTGCACATTTAAAACAACTTGTCTCCATTGTCACTTCTAATTTTTGTAATTTTTTCTGTTGTTTCTTATAGGATAAAATAAGTCTCTCTAGTTAGTAAAGAATCTGCCTGCAATGCAGGAGACCCCAGTTCAATTTCTGGGTCGGTAAGATCTGTTGGAGAAGTGAAAGGCCACCCATTCCAGTTATTTGGGGCTTCCTTTGTGGCTCAGCTGGTAAAGAATCTGCCTATAATGCAGGAGACCTTGGTTTGATCCCGGGGTTGGGGAGATCCACTGGAGAAAGGAAAGGCTACCCACTCCAGGATTCTGGTCTGGAGACTTCCACGGACTGTATATATAGTCCATGGTGTCGCAAAGAGTCGGGCACAACTGAGCAACTTTCACATAGTGGTCCTAGACATAGAAAAGGCTCAGGGGAGAAATAGGATAATACATAGTTATTGAAATATGAGGAAAAATTAAGCATTGGGACAAGCATTTCTGATTTGTTTGAAACTCCTCAATGAAATATGAAAGTTTGATAATATTCAGAATTTTTTAAAGGAACACATAGCTGGAAATATTCGAACTGTGCTCAGTCCTGTTTAATTCTTTGTGGCCCCATGGACTGCAGCCTGCTGGGTTCCTTTCTCCATGGAATTTTCCTGGCAAGAATACTGGAGTACATTGCCATTTCCTACTCCAGGGGATCTTCCCAACCCAGGAATTGAACCTGTGTCTCCTACATCTCTTGTATTTGCAGGTGAATTTTTTTTATCACTAGTGCCACCTGGGAAGCCCAGTAATACTAGAATTAGATTAATATTAAAACATATATTAATACTATATTAAATTATATTCTGTATTAAATTAGTGAGTTCAGTTCAGTTCAGTCCCTTAGTCCTGTCCAACTCTTTGCGACCCCATGAATTGCAGCACGCCAGGCCTCCCTGTCCATCACCAAATCCCAGAGTTTACCCAAACCCATGTCCATTGAGTCGGTGATGCCATCCAACCATCTCATCCTCTGTCGTTCCCTTCTCCTCCTGCCCTCAGTCTTTCCCAGCATCAGGGTCTTTTCAAATGAGTCAGCTCTTTGCATCAGGTGGCCAAAGTACTGGAGTTTCAGCTTTACCATCAGCCCTTCCAATGAACACCCAGGACCGATATCCTTTAGGATGGACTGGTTGGATCTCCTTGCAGTCCAAAGGACTCTCAAGAGTCTTCTCCAACACCACAGTTCAAAAGCATCAATTCTTCTGTGCTCAGCTTTCTTTATAGTCCAACTCTCACATCCATACATGACCACTGGAAAAACCATAACCTTTACTAGACGGACCTTTGTTGGCAAAGTAATGTCTCTGCTTTTCAATATGCTGTCTAGGTTGGTCATAACTTTCCTTCCAAGGAGTAAGTGTCTTTTAATTTCATGGCTGCGATCACCATCTGCAGTGATTTTGGAGCCCAGAAAAATACAGTCAGCCATGGTTTCCACTGTTTCCCCATCTATTTGCCATGAATGGAGAAGGAAATGGCAATCCACTCCACTATTCTTGCCTGGAAAATCCCATGGATGGAGGAGCCTGGTCAGCTGCAGTCCATGGAGTTGCAAAGAGTCGGACACGACTGAGGGACCTCACTTCACTTTCACTTTGCCATGAAGTGACGGGATGAGATACCATGATCTTATTTTTCTGAGTGTTGAGCTATAAGCCAACTTTTTCACTCTCCTCTTTCACTTTCATCAAGAGGCTTTTTAGGTCCTCTTCACTTTCTGCCATAAGGGTGGTGTCATCTGCATGCTGCTGCTGCTGCTGCTAAGTCGCTTTAGTCATGTCCGACTCTGTGCGACCCCATAGACGGAAGCCCACCAGGCTCCACCGTGCCTGGGATTCTCCAGGCAAGAACACTGGAGTGGGTTGCCATTTCCTTCTCCAATGCATGGAAGTGAAAAGTGAAAGTGAAGTCGCTCAGTCGTGTCCGACTCTTCGAGAGCCCATGGACTACAGCCTACCAGGCTCCTTCATCCATGGGATTTTCCAGACAAGAGTACTGGAGTGGGTTGCCATTGCCTTCTCCGGTCATCTGCATATCTGACATTATTGATATTTCGCTTACCCCACAACCCCTACTCTTTTCTGTGATGGTTAGTTTTAGTATAGATGCTTATGATTGATTGTTTCCATGAAAATTATTCAAGATAGTTCAAGGTAAGAATAAAAATAAGAAATCATGTTTTTTAAAAGTAGTAATCATGAAGTCAGGCACCATAAAACTGAAACTTACTCTGTCCAGTGATAGAAATCAGATGTGGCAAAACTACTCCCTATAGCAGGTTTTCCCTCACACTATTTCATGGCTCTGATTTTCTTTCTTTCTGGTCTCTCAGTTATTTTGCTCATTTGTTTTTCACACAACTCATATAGTTTAACTCAACTTTGAAATATTAACCTGCCCTCTCTATCTCCTACTAATAACTGATTTAATCTTCTTTAATATTTCGATCTATTTCTATTGTTATAAAGCCTGGCTAAAAAACTTTGCTAGAGGTCAAGTCACTGTCCAATCTGTGGATTTTCAAAACATTCCAAACAACCATTGACACATATGCAGTTATAGGAAAAGTAAAACATGGGTTTTTAGGGGCCATGTATCAGTCACTGTTCTCAGATGTGAAAGAAAGCAACCTCTGATAAGAAAATGACTTATTAAGCCATTTAGAGACTTCAGCAATGTGTTAGGAGAGGTGTACATACAGTTTGTAGACTAAGCTTTAGGAACAACTCCACAAACAAACCTCAGAGCTGGCTCTCTCAGGTCTGGGCTACCTCTGCCAAGATTAAGAAACTGCCAGCCAACGTTACCTTTCCATCACAGGGGACTCCAGGTTCGCATAACCATAACCCTGTGCATCAGACAATGGGTAACATCTAACCCATGTAACTAATTGCTGTATCTACATTTTTCAGGGATCATGTCTAATTAGCAAAACGTAAACTAAGTTTTGTTTTCCCAAGAGCTGCAATGAACTTTAGAAACAGAGAGGATTTGTTTGTTTTATTTCTAACTTGTTTGCTTTAATTTTTCCTTTGGAAAAGGGGATTAACACTATGAAAAAACTGCTCACATTGTGGAAACAATATTACAAAATGTGGTTGTATGTGTATTAATTTTTCTTAAAAAAGAATTAGAGTCTGTGCCAACTAGCTTGAATATAAGCTAAGCCATCATTGAAGGGTTGTGAGTAGTTGACAGATATGCTTCAAGTAACAGTTATAAAGTATCCATTTGTGTACATGTGTGTATATTACAATATTTTGTGTGTATATGTAGCCTCTTACCTGTCTTTTATCATCTGATTTTAGCTTTGCTTTTGTATGAATTATTTCCTCAACTAGATGCTGACTCTTCAAAGTTATAATCTTATTTTCCCTAAAATGTTATAATTCAGATTTTTTCAGACACACACAACACAGGGCCAGAACTCTGTTTACATGAGAGTAAACTTAAGCCATACTTAAGCCTATACTTAGCACCAGTGAATTCAATAAACTGAATAAACGTTGGCCACTGTGTCCACACTTGGAGATGGAAGCTAGTCTCCCTAATTTGCTATTCTCTTCAATAGGGATGGTTAGAGACCCTGCAAGATATCAGGGAGTATCTGACCATCCTGAGATTATTAGATAACAGAAAAAAAAATGTGAAAGTACATACTGTATTTTTCAAAGACAGGATATAGATTCTCAGGGAGAGTCCATGACTGAAACAAAAAATAATAAGGGTCAATAACCTCTGATCTAGAGAAAGCTCTAGTAAAGTTAAAGAAGAAAACCCATTTTGGTTCAATTCTTGTGGCTGCAAGTGTCTGTAAAATAAATTATTCTGTCTTCTTGCCTCAATAAGCACACTCAAGTGAAACTGATGGGATATTTCATAATGTGATAGAGTGCTCCAGGGTCACCATTCTGAGATGGATTCTCATGCTTGCCTACAGATTAATCATTTTGAGTCAAATATGTACTGAGTCCAGGACATGCCTGAGATGTTTTCAAATAATTTCATTACAACTTTCTCACTTTAATAAAGTGATTATTTCCGAGAGATGTTGGCCAACTGGTTATCTTGGTTAATTGTGTATCTAGTGTCTAAAGTCTATTGTAACCCATGTGTACTAAGTCCTAGGGCTACTGAAATAAAGTAACATAAGCTGGGTGGCTTAGAACAATAAGAGTGTACTCTCTCACAGATCAAAGGATAGAAGTCTAAAATCAAAAAAGTGCGACAAGGCCATGCTCCATCTGAAGGTTCTGGAGAGTAATCAGGCTTCACTGCTTCCTACTTCCTGGTGCCTCCTGGCAATCCTTGACATTCTTCAGCTTGTCAAGAATCTCTCCTTCATCTTCCTGTGGCCTTGTCTGTGAATCTCTTTTTTTCCTCCTCTTCTTTATGGACACCTGTTATTGGATTTGGGACCCACCATCATCCAGTATAACCTGATTTTATCTTAATTACACGTACAGAAATACTTCTTATAAATAAGAGCACATCTTGAGGTTCCAGATAGACATGAATTTTAGGGTGATACAATTCAAACAACTCTACCTACCTACCATCTATGCCATTTTATATATTTTAGGTAAACAGCTTAGGCATTTTTTTGTTTTTTTTGAACAGGAAAGGAGGGAACATTTTACTAGGTATAAGTCTTACTCAATATTTTAATAGTGAAAGAGAAACAGTTTTATTAGATACAAATCTGTCTATGCAAGTACTTTTAATACTGCTTTTGGATGCATATATAAGGTTTATTGGGCTTCCCAGGTGGCGCTAGTGGTAAAGAACCCACCTGCCAATGGAAGAGACATAAGAGACACTGACTTGATCCCTGGATCAGGAAGATCCCCTGGAGGAGGGCATGGCAACCCACTCCAGTATTCTTGCCTGGAGAATTCCATGGACAGAGGACCCATGGATTTTATTTATCTACAATAAAAACAGATTGAAATTAGCATTAGCATTTTAAAATAAAATATTGTAAAGGGGCAGATGAAGGCAATATCTTCAGTGTGGTGGCCACTGAAAATATCATTGAAGGGTGAGTTTCGAAAGAAAAGTACTTAGAACTTATGGCTATTTCTTCATAATCAAAAAGCAAGCTTAAAAAAGGTGAATACCTCAGAAGTTTTCTTGTAGATGAAAAGATTTTTAGTTGCTGTGAAGGAAGTAGTTAATTTTTATGATTGTAGATGAATCCAATTTCAGGCCAGTTAACTTGCAAAGAATACTTTTTTTGGTCCTAAAATCAATGCTGTAAGTATGTGTTATTAAAAAATGGGTTGGAAGCAGCCAAACTGATTGATACAGCCAGAGTAAAAAAAAAAAAAACAAAAATAAATCTGAAAACTTCCACTATCAGATACAATTACAACAAACTTTCTGGTTTACAAGGACACAGACTTTTTACTCAGCATTTCTGAAATAAACCAGGACTGCTTATGAGAGATTACAGTCTACCTAAAATCTCATTTTATTTACTGTTGCAATCAGTTAATTCCACCAAGTTCAAACTTCCTTCTTGAGAATGTTGCCTAGATGCTAACATTGTCCCCAATTTTAGGAATAATTTTCCTTTGAAATCATGTCTTGTGCCCCTGACTGCATCTGGGTCACTGTTTCTGTTCTGTGATAAGGAATATCTATTATTCTCTCATGCTTCAGGTAAGGGGAGTGTTTTGTTTATTAATTTTGCATCTTCTGTAAAACATCATTTTATAAGTTTTAAACACCTAAGAATATTATTGATTTAGTAAATGAAAAAACAAAATATGAAAGACATTTAGCATATGCTTAGACATTTAGCTTGTAACAAAAGGAAATTATTATCATCATCATAGTTATTATTCTCATTGGGTGCTGAGGCAAAATGGGTTCATCAGTAAGCAATACTATGGACAAATATTTGCTTAGGGAACAGTCTTAAACACACAAATACACTAAAATTCCATACTTCATTTAAATAAAAATACCAAGGTAAGACAGGACTCTGTCTCTATAACTTATAGATAGTCTCATTCCATCTCTCACTGCGTCTCTCTTCACATGGCAAACAGGAAGTACAAGAACTGTTTGACTAATATTCTACCAGCTTAGCAAAAATAGCCAAGCGAGACTGCCTTTTTAGATTGCATGAGCAGAAAAATCCCAAGAAAGAGTCTAAATTGTTTGTATGCCTAGATCAGTCACCATGGCCAGGGGAATGAGCACTTTGGCCAAGTCTGAGTCACATTTCTATCCTTTCTTGATGGCATCAACTTGACTCAAAATTTAGATGATTTCCCACAGGAAAGAAAGATTCGTTGCAAAAGAGTAACGAGCTATTGGACTGATAGAGTAAAATGTATAAAGAAAACCATCAAACACTTCTATTAGTCCCTGTTAGCCTCACTCATTTTCTAACTAACCCTCAGATCAGAGCATGTAAGTAATACTTTAATCATTTCAAGTCCCAAGTCGTGAATGATGTATTTGCATTACCATATCTTTGTTAAGAATGCTCCCTTGTATATAATTACACCTTTATAACAAACATATTAAGTATCTTTGCTTCTCTCATTTTGTGTTTACTTGCCACATTCAAATTCTCAATAAAAACGACACTAGGGAATCTTTAGTCACGTGATGATATTAAGTAAATGATCTTCTTCTCTATATCTGCAAGAAAATGGAAGAACTGCTTTGTTTTCAGTCTTCGAGGGTCATGATTCTTTTGTATTTGCTTCTCAGTCCCTCCTTCACTACACTGGGCTTCCCTGGTAGCTCAGCTGGCAAAGAATCTGCCTGCAATGCAGAAGACCCTGGTCTGTCCCTGGGTTGGAAAGATCCCCTGGAGAAGGAAATGGCTACCCACTTCAGTGTTCTTGTCTGGAGAATTCCATGGAGAGAGGAGCCTGACAGGCTATACCGTCTGTGGGGTTGCAAAGAGTCAGACATGACTGAGCAACTTTTTTTTTTCACCCCATTATCCCTCTTTTTTGCATCAAGGGTCCAAACCAACATCAGCACTGGAACCTACTGCCTAACCATCATAATGTCCTATCTTGAAAAGAGTTCCATCCCCTTAAACTTAAGTAGTCTTTACTCAAGGACACAGACTGCATATGGATGGGGGAGAGTGTTGTAAAGATGCTACAACTAGTTATTGTTCACTCAGTCATGTCCAACTCTTTGCAGCCTCATGCACTCTAGCATGCCAGGCTTCCCTGTCCTTCACCATCTCCCGGAGTTTGCTGAAACTCATGTCCATTTGAGTCAGTGATACCATCCAACCATCTCATCCTTTGTTGCCCCCTTCTTCTCCTGCCCTCTGTCTTTCCCAGCATCAGGGTCTTTTCCAGTGAGTCAGCTCTTCACAGGTGGCCAAAGGATTGAAGCCTCAGCTTCAGCATCAGTCCTTCCAATGAATATTCAGGACTGATTTCCTTTAGGATGGACCGGTTGGGTCTCCCTGCAGTCCAAGGGACTCTCAAGAGTCTTCTCTAAAACCATAGTTCGAAAGCATTAATTCTTCAGCACTCAGACTTCTTTATGGTCCAACTGTCACATACATGTATGACTACTGGAAAAACCATAGCTTTGACTAGATGGACCTTTGTCAGCAAAGTGATGTCTCTGCTTTTTAATATGCTATCTAGGTTGGTCATAGCTTTTCTTCCAAGGAGCAAGTGTCTTTTAATTTCATGGCTGCAGTCACCATCTGCAGTGATTTTGGAGCTCTAGAAAATAAAGTCTGTCACTGTTTCTATTTTTTCCCAATTTATTTGCCATGAAGTGATGGGACTGGATGCCATGATCTTAGTTTTTTGAATTCTGAGTTTTAAGCCAGCTTTTTCACTCTCCTCTTTCACTCTCATCAAGAGGCTCTTTAGTTCCTTTTCACTTTTTGCCTTTAGAGTGGTATCATCTGCATATCAGAGGTTGTCCTTATTTCTCCTGGCACTCTGGATCCTGTATGAGAAAAATTTATGGAGAGAATCCATTTAAGCATGTATAAGAGGGTGGAGTAAGTACTGCTTTCATGATAGGTAAGGAGAAGAAACAAGTCCAAAAAAGTACTTGTTGACCGTTTTATTGCTAGATTTACGTGTTTTAACAGTAAAGAATCTTTCACCAAAGAAGGAATAAAATCTGCCACTGTCATTGAGCCGCTATGGCTGACATGTTACATGTGTATTTGCACTTCTTGGTGGCAAGTTCTTTTGCCCAATCCAGCCATGAAGCAGAACATACTCTGAAATGGAAGAAAGAGAAAAGGAAAATGAAATCTTAGAGACTTTTCAAGCTGCTTAGTTTCACAGAGCTAGAAAAGTGGGGGAGGAACTAAGCACTCAATTTTTCTTCTCCATTTAAGGTGCTTTTCTCACTCTCCTTGGAGTTCTCCCAGTCCCATGACTATTGACTTTGAAATAAATGTGAAAATAACCACCTAAATAACTGTCTCTTTTCATCTTTCTAAATATCACATGCAGGTAAGCTCCCTACTCTTGCTACAGCCATGAGAAAATAAACCTCTCTTTGTATTCTTCATAGAGCTGTTTCTGTTACATCGGATGTTACACCTCTTATGTTTCCATGGATTTTTTTCTTTCTAGATAAAATCATACTTCTGTTGACATGATGAAAAACTACTCCTCTGGGCTTTTGATAAAATTATATTTACCTTTTTTTTTTTCTAAATGAGATGACAGAATTATAACTCACAATTCAAAGTTATCTGATGTTACTAGATATAATTTTTAAGTAAACTAATTTAAAGATAAAACCACCAAAAATCTCAAGTATCAATTGATATCGTATTTCCAAATAAGATTATAATATTTTCCAAGTTTGAGGAGTAAGTTTTCATATCAAAATGACTGTGCTGGTAAGCATTTTGAATTATTTGGACATTAAAATATAGCCTTCTCTGTTTATAATAGCCAGGACATGGAAGCAACCTAGATGTCCATCAGCAGATGAATGGATAAGAAAGCTGTGGTACATATACACAATGGAGTATTACTCAGCCATTAAAAAGAATACATTTGAATCAGTTCTAATGAGGTGGATGAAACTGGAGCCTATTATACAGAGTGAAGTAAGCCAGAAAGAAAAACACCAATACAGTATACTAACGCATATATATGGAATTTAGAAAGATGGTAACAATAACCCTGTGTACGAGACAGCAAAAGAGACACTGATACATAGAACAGTCTTATGGACTCTGGGAGAGGGAGAGGGTGGGAAGATTTGGGAGAATGGCATTGAAACATGTAAAATATCATGTATGAAACGAGTTGCCAGTCCAGGTTCGATGCACGATATTGGATGCTTGGGGCTGGTGCACTGGGACGACCCAGAGGGATGGTATGGGGAGGGAGGAGAGAGGAGGGTTCAGGATGGGGAACACATGTATACCTGTGGCGGATTCATTTTGATATTTGGCAAAACTAATACAATTATGTAAAGTTTAAAAATAAAATAAAATTAAAATAAAAAAAATAAAATATAGCCTTCTCCTGTGGCTGCAATTGGGCTATTAAATGATAGTTTGCTTAGGATAAATTTTAGTTTTTTAACCTGTATATCTCAAACTACTTTTTATAGACAATTTCAGAAGTTCATGCATTTCACACTTTTCTAGATTTAAGTAGAAAAATTGTATTTTATTCTTTATGTATGTATCCTACTGACATGCTGTCCTCCAGTCACTACCTCTCCTTAAAAGAAGGCAAGTGTAGTAGAAGCAACCATATGTCCACCAATGTCCGTTCTCCCAGTCTTTTATTTGGTAATGGAACAAATGGTTTTTAGCTAGAAACATACCCACTTTTCAAGGTATCACAGTTTCTAGCCCCTATCATGATTTGCAGTTAGTCAGGGCTACACGACTATATTATAGACAATGGATATGATCAAAACTCTGAGTCCATGGCTATATAAAAAGCAGAAGACTGTAGTTGTTCTTTTAAATAGTTAATTCTTTCTCACCAAGTAACTGGAGTTGTCTTTATTCCTTCAACTAAGTGATGAGTTCTTGATCAGTCCAGAAACTCTTTTCAGGTCAAACATTCTTTACTTTTAGGATCTGTTCTATATCTCATTCGAGAGACCTTGCCAGCTTGTCTCTGTCCAGTCTTCTGCTGGTGCTGGGATAAGGCACAGCCTTGTCTCCATACCTGGATCTTTATCCCGCGACATCTGTGGACCTCTCTGCTTCATCTCTGCACTCCTTGTCACAGCTAGATCAGTGTCTGCTCTATATGCTCTGGTTCTGCTCTACACTTCTCACGTCTTAAGTTATCACACTGCATTGAACTTGTCTGTAGGAGAGAGGGGCAAGTTTCTATTTGTTCTCTATGTATCCCCAGTTTCTAATTTAGTTCGTGATACATGGCAACTTTTTACAAAAATAACTAAAGAATACCTTGCCTGTGTCCTCTAGGGATACCTCTTTTTTAGGGGAATTTATTTTTTTCTTTTCAGGATCAACATTCTGTAAGATGGAGAGTAAAACCTAATTTGGTAGGAAGAAGGCTTCCTAAATTATGATCTTTAGAAATCTAAATTTATAAGGATAAATATATAAAATATAAATTTTATAAGTGGTGTCTTTTGTGCAGTTCCTAGGCCCATCTGGTATTGTAACATTAAAAACGTCCCCAGACACGGAGCTTGAGACCAAAGGTGAATCACTTCACACTTAATATCTTAAGAATCAATAGAACAGAACATAGCACATCCTTTGTGTTAGCTGATACAGAACTTTGGTTTTCCAGTAATGTCAGAGGCAGGCTTTCCTGGTGGCTTTCCTTAACTGGGTATTCATCTATCTTATATTAATTCCACTTTTTTTCTTTTTATTTCACTCATCAGTTTAAAATATTTATCACTTTACATCATTAAAATTAAAATTATCTCCCAAACCTTCTTACTTTTTAATTAGGAATCTCTGAAGATTCCTTTGAAAAAATGGTGACAATACCAAATTCTAAGGGTACACTGTTATCAGTGTATTTACTTAGTAGTGTTGGCTCAGTTAGATTTTTTTGTAAACACCTTCTTCTTCCAGCCTTTGGAAGTTGCTCATTGATTATGTCACAGAAAGGTAAACATATCATCCATTTCCTTTCAAAAGCAAGCTAAATTCATTGTTGAGCAATAATGAATCAGGATCTCTAATTTGTTTTTATCACAAATTGCAGTCTCTTTCTGTAAAGCCATGCAAACACTGTGGCTTAATGAAATTCATATTCCTTTCAAGAGTGTCTGAGTCCTCCACCTAAACAGCACCATAGTGATTTGATAATTAAGTGAAGTAGTAGTCCTTTTTGCGCTGTTTGCTCCTGACCATGGAAAGGTAGAATCTTCACAAAAATTTACTTTTGTGTCACATTTATTTTTTAACATAAGTTTGATGCATAAAACTGTGTGTCCAGATATTAGATACAACTCATTTGGGATCAGCTTTTTATGAAACAGTAAACTTGATCCTAATAAGAATTGCACAGCTTTGCCAAAGTGTAGTGAAAGTAAAAAAGTAGGGCCTTTTGCAAATGTCTATAGGTTTCATGCCCCAAACCCATGTCTTTCCTGCAGTCAGACACAATTCAGGTAAATAGAATTCCTTTTTGAATGACACCTCTGTGAAGACACCATTTTGAAGACACTCCCGATGTAAATTGACTGACTTATCTGTACCATCACAGGCTGTAACTACCTCTCTGTTTGAATTCCATCACATTGCTGGTTAGTTTCTGTTAACCTGACTGTCTTTAACAGTCTTTATCTGTCTTTAACCTGACTGCTAACCTATCTGCTGCATTCTGAGGAACTGCTACACTCTAAATTCTTCAGGGCAGAAAAGAAGGGAGCAGGGTGCAAAGAAGGAGTTAACAATCTAAGGTTTGAATAAATGAATGAGTTGGTGGATTTATGATTAATGATGTTTGTAAAAGGTTCATCAGTTTTTATTGTAAATGTCATTATGTGAATTGCTAAAGTGTGGACCTTATTTGGAAATGTTGAAATGAGTAATTAAAACTGGCTTGTGACCTGTGAAGACATTCTTGTTTACTTGGGAGTATTAATGATATATCGGCAGAAGAGTCTAACATTTTATTAGGACGTTTAATGAACCTGACTAGATGATCCTTGTGGTCAGTTCAATCCTAACATGTTATTATAATATGATTAGGATGAAGATGAAAAATTATATAAAATAAAGAAATCCTTGTATCTAATAAAATTATGGCTAGGATTCTACCTGAGTAATATTATACGCACAAAAAGTGAGGTTTCAGACAGCATTTACCTGCCCTTCTCCTTCCTTTTTTTTTTTTTCAATTTTCTTTTCTTTTCCTTTATTGTGCTGGGTCTTTGTTGCTACGCAGGCTTTCTCTCTAGTTGAGGCAAGTTCTTGCCTGGAGAATTCCGTGGACAGAGGAGCCTGGCAGGCTACAGTCTTTGGGGTGACAGGAGTCAGACGCGACTAAGCACACACACACACACACACACACACACACACACAGGGGCTACTCTCTAGTTGCATTGTGTGGGTTTCTCATTGTGCTCTTTTCTTGTGGCACAGCACAGGTTCTAGGTACACACACACACACACACACACACACACACACACACACACGGGCTATTCTCTAGTTGCATTGTGTGGGTTTCTCATTATGCTCTTTTCTGGTGCTCCTCTCTTCTCTTGTGGCAGAGCACAGGCTCTAGGTACACAGTCTTCAGTAGTCGTGCCTCACAGCCTCAGTAGTTGTGCTGCATGGACTTAGTTGCCCTAGAGCATGTGGGATCTTCCCAGGTCAGGGATCGAACCTGAGTCACCTGCATAGACAGGGAGACTCTTCACCACTGAGCCACCAGGGAAGCCTACAGTCTCCTTTCACAGATGAAAAGTTGAAGCCTTAAAAATCTATGCTGATGCTTTGTGTGGTCGCATTGTTTCAAGTTGACAGTAGTTATGTATAACTCACAGAAACCATAGTATAACATCATGTTAATATTCTCCAAGTGCAGTTATTTGAGTTTGTGTTTGTAAGCTTTAAGTTCTAGCTCTTCAGGTAGACCCAAGGGTCATGCCACTGAGCACAACATTGTATTAACTTGCGTTCACCTGGTGGGAACACGTGTCCCCCACTGGGTACTAATTCATGATGGGGGACATTAATATATAGTGTCCCCCATTATGTACTAAGTCACTTACTACATAAATACATTTTTATGTAAGCTCTCAGAGTTGCGAAGATATTATAATGTGTGTCTCAGAGAAACCTAAAAACGAGAAGCATATTTTTCATGATTTATATTTTATGATTTCATTAATAAAGATACACATTTAACATATTACATACATGTAGTAAGACCTTTTAAAGGGTAAATGTTATTTCCCAATTACAATAAGTATGTATGTTCTCAGAGAATGCAATGGCACCCCACTCCAGTACTCTTGCCTGGAAAATCCCATGGATGGAGGAGCCTGGTAGGCTGCATGCAGTCCATGGGTCGCTAAGAGTCAGACATGACTGAGCAACTTCACTTTCACTTTTCACTTTCATGCATTGGAGAAGGAAATGGCAACCCACTCCAGTGTTCTTGCCTGGAGAATCCCAGGGATGGGGTAGCCTGGTGGGCTGCCATCTATGGGGTCACACAGAGTTGGACATGACTGATGCGACCTAGCAGCAGCATGTATGTTCTATATAGGAACAGAAAACTGAGAAGAAAATAATAGAAATGCATTCTATTATCTTACCATGGGAAAAGCTAGAGTATATAAGCATATCTAACAAATACAGTCCCAACCTCTCTGTAGATGGACTGTATTATGTTTTACTTGCTAATTAGTGTAGACACAAAGTTTCTCATGATACCAAAATGTTTTGGCGGATGTTATATTAATGGTCTCTTATTTATAACACCTGCCTCAACTCAGCAGTGGCTATAGGACTGGAAAAGGTCAGTTTTCATTCCAATCCCAAAGAAAGGCAATGCCAAAGAATGCTCAAACAACTGCACAATTGCACTCATCTCACACGCTAGTAAAGTAATGCTCAAAATTCTCCAAGCCAGGCTTCAGCAGTACATGAACCGTGAACTTCCTGATGTTCAGTCTGGTTTTAGAAAAGGCAGAGGAACCAGAGATCAAATTGCCAACATCCACTGGATTATGGAAAAAGCAAGAGAGTTCCAGAAAAACATCTATTTTTGCTTTATTGACTATGCCAAAGCCTTTGACTGTGTGGATCACAATAAGCTGTGGAAAATTCTGAAAGAGATGGGAATACCAGACCACCTGATCTGCCTCTTGAGAAATTTGCCTGCAGGTCAGGAAGCAACAGTTAGAACTGGACATGGAACAACAGACTGGTTCCAAATAGGAAAAGGAGTTCGTCAAGGCTGTATATTGTCACCCTGTTTATTTAACTTATATGCAGAGTACATCATGAGAAACGCTGGACTGGAAGAAGCACAAGCTGGAATCAAGATTGCCAGGAGAAATATCACTAACCTCAGATATGCAGATGACACCACCTTTATGGCAGAAAGTGAAGAAGAACTAAAGAGTCTCTTGATGAAAGTGAAAGAAGACAGTGAAAAAGTTGGCTTAAAGCTCAACATTCAGAAAACGAAGATCATGACATCCAGTCCCATCACTTCATGGGAAATAGATGGAGAAACAGTGGAAACAGTGTCAGACTTTTTTGGGGGGGGCTCCAAAATCACTGCAGATGGTGACTGCAGCCATGGAATTAAAAGATGCTTACTCCTTGGAAGGAAAGTTATGACCAACCTAGATAGCATATTCAAAAACAGAAACATTGCTTTGCCAACAAAGGTTCATCTAGTCAAGGCTATGGTTTTTCCTGTGGTCATGTATGGATGTGAGAGTTGGACTGTGAAGAAGGCTGAGCGCCGAAGAATTGATGCTTTTGAACTGTGGTGTTGGAGAAGACTGTTGAGAGTCCCTTGGACTGTAAGGAGATCCAACCAGTCCATTCTGAAGGAGATCAGCCCTGGGATTTCTTTGGAAGGAATGATGCTAAAGCTGAAACTTCAGTACTTCGGCCACCTCATGTGAAGAGTTGACTCATTGGAAAAGACTCTGATGCTGGGAGGGGTTGGGGGTCAGGAGGAGAAGGGGACGACAGAGGATGAGATGGCTGGATGGCATCACTGACTCGATGGACTTGAGTCTGAGTGAACTCTGGGAGTTGGTGATGGACAGGGAGGCCTGGCGTGCTGCGATTCATGGGGTCACAAAGAGTCGGACACGACTGAGCGACTGATCTGGTCTGATCTGATCTTGCCTAAAGAAATTTATCTATCAATCAGCTAGCTTGCTAGCTATACCTATGTAACTAATGATTTAATAGAAAGACCATCTCTTTCCTGGAATGAGTTTAATATTCACCTACATTTTCTTTTAGATATTTTTCTGATAAATATTCAGCAAAAAACTGCTGTATGAACAAATATAATGATGCCGCTTGTACATTTTTTAGTAGGATTTGTACACTTGGGAAATAATGACTGCCACTAAAACACAATAGTATTGACAGTTTTTCTTACCTAATTTGGGTCTAGTCAATCAACACAATTGAGGAATAAGTGGGTTAACTGGATATTCCTGTTAACTCAAGTTACACAAGCTCTGACCTGTGCTCCTTGATCCCCTAAATGATTAACAAAAGAACTTACTATTTCAACAGCTATAATTGGACATCCTTCTGAAACTCTGGCCAATTAAGTTCGTATAAAATTATTTTTTACTATTTCATATCTCCCAAAAGCTCAGGCTCAGTATTTAAGTATTGGTTGCATTTTTTTTTTCTATGACTTAAGATTTGAAGCTAAAAGAAATTGAGATGAATGTGTGTTGGTTGCAAATTGAGCAGTTTGGGGAGGCTCATTCTTATTTCCTCCAACTGTAAAATAGAAACAATTATACCTACCTCACAGATACAGAGTGAAAACTTAGATGTATGGAAAGTGCTGTGAACCATCACTGTTTCATAGTCAGCATCTCATTATTGTTTGCTCTAATCACCATAATTATTATGATCATTGTGAATTAATGCTAAAATAGAGACAATTGCATACTGTTGCCAAGGGACTTTTCATTTATATTTATTAAAGCATCAGCATGAGTAGTTGATGGGATTGTGGGGTAAAGTGCTCACTATTTCTAACGTATTTGTTTTTAATCACAGTTTTCATGATTCTGCTTTTAATACCCTCCTCTATTTATTTCCTCTGCAAGGTCCTTCCCTCATATTTATTTTCTTTGCAGTATGTTAAATACAGATGAGAAAGTCAGGTTCATATTTAATAATTGTCCTTACAGCTAATGAATCTAGCTTTTCGATGCAGCATACTTAATTATGGTATACCTGGGGCATCAGCATAATCACTGGTATCAAAAGCCTGTTGCTGCTGATTCCTGCCTCTGTGCAAGGCCTGCTCTCTGCACGAGCTGGTGGCTGAGATACCACCTGAGTGGAATAACCTGGATTTATTCACTAATTATCCTAACTAGACCTTATTTCCACCAATTACAAAGAAACCTCAAAAACAAGATAGGATAATTAGAACCAGGCAGTGAGCTCTGAAGGAAAGCTTGGTTATGTATTCACAAGCCTTTGAAGCACTATGACTTACAAAAAGTATGAGTGAAAATAAGAGTTGAAAAATAGAAATTGAATTTATATATGGAATATCTCTAGCTACATCTCCAATAATATCTTATCTCCATCTCTCTTCTTTATCTTCAGTAATTTGTCTATCCCTTTAATTATAATGTATCATACATATGTATTTAATCAATAACTATTGACTATGTACATATATGTGTGTATATATATATATATGCATAGTATGGTGTGAAACTGAAATCCTAAGCTTTATCTCTTTGACTGTTCTAAATATTGTTTTTTAATAAATTATATTATCAAATATAAAAGTGTATAATAGAGATGGTAATTTTTAATGAGAATTACCATTTATATGTTCTATTCATGACTTACTGAGGAAATTGTTTGCAGAACACATTTTCTGTTCCAGTATTTGATACTCCTTCTATAAACTTCCCATGTTCATATTTTCTGCTCAGCCTACTCCTTTGAACTGCAGATATGTATGTACAAATGGTTATTTAACATATGTATTTGTATGTTTAAATGACATGTCACACACAGGAGTTCCAAAACAATGTCTCTTACTATTTTCCTCAACTGTGGAATTTATTAAAATAAAATGATGTGTAATCATCTTTGATGCCACTCTTTTTCTCACATATGAAATTCTTATTAACATTTTAAAAGAATAATGGAATCTTAAGGTGCAAGCTGCCTTAGTGATCCTATGCTAAATCTATGATTTTGCATTATTGTCAATTTTGGTTAAATAAGCAAATCTTATTCAAAATTCAGATAATATATCCTGTGCTTTTGACTACCACATTTTCAAGAATCTTTTTCATTATAAATTTACATTTAACATCAAAGCTACACCTTTCAGTTGGACACAATGACCTTTTCTATATCTCTAGGGCAGTTTCTATATGATATATACAAAATTTGTGGGAATAACTGGTAAATATATGTTAGTAATATTGCATCATGATATGAAAACAATGCTTAAAATTCAGAGACCAATGTCAAAATCTTTATTATATTCACTTATTGTATTTACTGTTCTAAGTACAAACAGATGCTTTCATTCTTTAAATACTTTTTATTTGTCTTTCAATCTGTACAAATTTTATTTAGGTGTACAATAGTTTTAAAAGTTTTCTTTTCTGAAAATCACTGCTACCTTGCTAAGCAGTTCTTACATTTTATTATCTGTCATGATAAGCTCAATAGCATATTTAATAAATATGTGTGTGTTAAGTGTCCAGAACTTCGGGTCTGTGTTATAAGGGGGTCAAAGAACAACTGATTAAATAACCATGTCTTCCAGGATCTCATGATGTGGTAGAATTAATGTAGCTACTAGTAGACTTTTTTATTGATCATCAAAAAAACTAAATTATTCCCTTTTAAATAAATAATTTTCTAGTTATTTTCTTTTGTAGGAAAGGAGGGAGATGATATATGAATCAACATTTTAGTCTTTCAAGACTATAGTACTGTTATTTGGAGTCTTGAAATTAGAAGAAACATTTTTCCTGTGATCCACATTTCAAACAGTAAAAGCAGTAAAGTGAGCAGAATCTTTGATACGGTAAATGTCAGAGACTTTCTCCTAATGCTCAAGTTCTTTCTGAGTGAGTTTCTCTTTGTTCAATACAAATAAAAAGCAATGTCTTCCTTCTTTTTTCTTTCTTTCTTTATTTTTTTAATCTTTGAGATTTCAAAATGGAATCCTTCATTTTAAAATTATCCAATTATCTATTCTGCGTATGGAAAAATTCATTTAACTTTTGAAACTTATCTTTCTGACTCTTCTGTTTTCAAGGATATGATACTTTATACAAGTCTATAATAATTTCCCAAGTTACAGTTTGTTTGATTTATGAATTTTTTGACTTTACAGTGGTGCAAAAGCTATAAGCATTCAGTAGAAACATCACCTTTATCTTTGACTTTTGGTCTTTTTCTGAGTTAGTGATATGCAGTACACTTAAAACCAATTCTGTATCCCAAAGAACCATTTTGTCTTTCCCTTTCAGTACCCTTGTTGTTGTTGAGTCTCTAAGTTGTGTGTGACCTCATAGGCTAAAGCCCACCAGGCTTCTCTGTCCATGGAATTCTCCAGGCAAGAATACTGGAGTAGGTTGCCATTTCTTTCTCCAGGGGATTGTCTCAACCCAGGACTCGAACCCGCATCTCCTGCATTGGCAGGCAGATTCTTTACCACTGAGCCACCAGGGAAGCCCCACTTCCAGCACATTAGTCAATAAATTACATGAAATATTCATCAATATATTACAAAACAGGTTTTGCCTTAGATGAATTTGCCCAACCATAAGCTAATGTAAGTGTTCTGAGCATCTTTGAGGTAGGCTAGGCTAAGCTATGATATTCAATAGGTTAGTCACGTTAAATGCATTTTTGTCTGATGATATTTTCAAGTTAAGATGGGTTTTAAGGACTTCCTTTGTAATTTGAGGAAAATCTGTGTAACAAAACCACTTCTAGTACCATCTGTTGAGAACCTACTCTATGGGGGTGGATACTGTGTTAGATTTTTTGTATATATTACCTCTTATCTTTATAGCAACCCAGTAGAGCAAATGTTATAAATTCTAACTTACAGGAAAAAATAATGAAACTGAGTTAAGTTAGCATGCTTAGTTTCAATCCCAATAATAAAAAGAGGAGACTGGATTTCAATCAAAGTTTATCTGGATCTAAAATCCATATATACCATTAAGCAATAATTTTCTTCAGTCAAGTTCTGGCATTTTCTTATGCCCCACATTTCCCCCTCCTTTCCACAGTATTACTGCTGTTCCTACTCAGCTAACACCCTGATTCTACTTGCGTGAATTCAGTGGCATCCTTGGGATTGGTACCTGCTCCAGTGAAAGATATAGGTCACCTGGATAGAGAGCTTCTCTTGAAGCAGTTTCCAAGGCTGGCACTTTAAACATTTATTTCCCCCATTTTTTTTTTTTTACCAAAAGATCTTGGCTTCCTGCATCCTAGAAGGCTGGCCCCACTTTCTGAATTAATAGTCTTCATTGCATTGATGGTTGAATTCCTGTTAGATCTGAGTTTAAATTTTAGCTGAGCATCTTAACTGTGGGTAAGTCTCTTCTCAGTGCTTTACTTTGATGCTCACTAATGGATTCAGTCTGGTGTTGATATAAATAACACACTGGACAAAGTCAGATTGGGTTTTTTTTCCTCTGCTATCATTGCTGATTTTGTGATTATTGCTATTTCAACTTTTCAAGTTTCCAAGGTTAGCGTTAAACTATGGGACTGCTCAGCTTTGTAGATGCGCCACCTTTGACAGAATTTTCTGATTTATTTCTAAACAATTATGGGTATTCCTGAGAGGCTACATTTACTCTATGGACAGTTCCTTCACATGTAAATATGATCTTTTTTTTAAAATATATTTTTCAAATACTATTCTTTTTTTTTTTTTTTTGGCCACACCACATGGTTTGTGAGATAGTAGTTTCCAGACCAGGGATTGAACCCAGACCTTTGGCAGTGAGTCTGCAGATCCCTAATCACTGGGCCACCAGGGAATTCCCAAATAGGATCCATTAATGTCATTACCTGCAACTACCTGTGGATATGCTGTGTTGACTGATGACTGGAATGAAAAGATTTGTATAGCTCCTCCCTATTTTAAGCTGTAAATGAATTAAAAAAAAAATACAACTCCTGATCAAATCTTGGCAAAAAAAAAAAAAAATTGCATTAGGCAAAGTAAAACAGGCATGGGAAACTTTATTCAAAGCTATTGCAATAGGGGAGAGAGGCCAGAACAAAGTCTGAAGTCAACTCTGCTGAGACAAATGGCAGGAGGCCCTTTAATCTCTAGGGTGGACTAATGGAGAAGTACAGTGGCAGGAAGTTAGGAGAAAGATTGATCAATGGGTGACTTATTTCTAAGTTTGCAAAGGTTTTTCTCTGTGGTTAGGCCACCTGTGTTTGCTAATCATGGCCTATGCTACTACCTTCCCACAGTGAGTGGAAGATAGGGCTGGCTTCTTTGATGAGTCCGTTTCAAAGAGATAGGTCACATGCCCTTGAGGAAGATATTCTTGAGTTGGTAAGACTGGAAAGAGGCTCTTAAAATTTTTAGATCTCAAAAAGGCAGAAAATAATTTATAATTTCAAGCTTACTAAATTAAATGCCCTAAGTAGAAGGAGGTCAGAGCAGAGAGTTAGGAAGTGTGTCTAAAATTTAGGCAAGCTAAGGGAAATGTGAAGGCTATTCTCTGGCCAGGCTCATTTCCTATAATACATGACTCATTAATCATAAGTCAGTTCCTTTATTTTACCCCC
Source organism: Bubalus bubalis (assembly GCF_019923935.1). Classification (NCBI taxonomy): domain Eukaryota; kingdom Metazoa; phylum Chordata; class Mammalia; order Artiodactyla; family Bovidae; genus Bubalus; species Bubalus bubalis. The sequence continues at coordinate 100,755,634 of NC_059161.1, read as the reverse complement.
AGAATACACATAAAACACCCTCTGGGCAATAGCAGCTGTTCTAACATGTTTTTACTAGCTGCACGAAGAGATTTTATCTTTTTCAAACCTAGTCACAGGGGAGTTGTACTTACATACATCTCCTCTCTGTTTTGTGTTTTGATTACCATTAATCATGTATTAATAGAAAACCCAAAAAGTACTCATTCTGATGATGAGTTTGACAGGAAACTAGGATCTGACATATTTGTCCTTTCAAGTAACAGGTAGTAAAGATCATCCTTTTAAAATGTCAAATCTCTGTCTGATTCAAAGTAGGTTAAGAATATAACCAAAGAACATGGCCGAATTAGTCTTGTCATGTTCCTTTAGCAAGTAATGGAGTTTGAGAAGAAAGTATCATTAAACCAAGACCCAGCAGAAGAGAAAAATCAAAGGGCTAGTGAGGTAGGCAAAGGCTTTCTTCAACCCTCTGTGGGTCCCTGTCTGAAAATTAAACTGACAAGGACAGATTAACAGGAGAAAAGCATAGAAATTTATTAAATAGAAGTTTTACCTGACACAGGCGCCTTTTAAAGGAAATGAAAACCCAAAGAAACAGACCTGCATGTTTTTATGAAAGATTTGATGAAGAGTGGCAGCCATATACAAATATGACAGATGGAAAATGTCCCCTGAAGAAAAACACACAGCCTAAATGTGAGTTAAATTTTACTTAGGAATATTACTGAGGACTACAGCCCATGAGACAGCTTCTCAGATACTTCTGAGGTAATACTCCAAAAAGGTAAAGGAGGAGCCAGGAAATATAGGAGATTTTTTTTGCTATAGAAAAAAAGAAAAAAAGCTCCCCCAAAAACATATAGTTAAGCACAAAAGACTATTGAGAATCACAAAGACATCTCAGGTTAATTATCCTAGTACTTTTCTGTGTATGGGAATATGTGAGGATCAGGTTCATTGTAATTATTCTCAGGATATGCATCTTAACTATCTAGGGCCAGTATCCAAAGCATGGGGCTTCCCAAGTAGCTTGACATTTCCCAAGCAGCTCGGTGGTAAAGAATCTGCCTGCAATGCGGGAGACTTGGGTTCAGTCCCTGGGTCATAAAGATCCTCTGGAGAAGGGAATGGCAACCCATTCCAGTATCCTTGCCTGGAAAATCCCATGGGCAGAGGAGCCTGGTGGGCTACAGTCCATGAGGTCGCGAAGGGTTGGACACAGCCGAATGACTAGCACACACACACACACACATACACACACACACACACACACACATCCAAAGCACATAATGTTTCCTGTTTTTCTCCAACCCAAATTCTCCTCAAGGGGATTACAGTGACTAAAAGCTTAATCGTGGATGGCAGAAAGCATTCTTAGCTTATTAAAAAGGCGGGCAAATTTTCCTGTCGACAGAAGTTTGAGGCAATTATAACCTGTGCATTTTTATGTTAGGTTGGATGAAGTGTGGGCAGACATGTAGAAATATGATAGTATAAGGAGTATGAGGTTTATAGTAAACTGGGGAAAATTTATCAAGACCCGTTTGTTGGGATTGATTTTGGTTTTCCTTTGTCCTTGAAGTAAGGATGCTCCTCTTTTCTGCGTGTAAGGAAGGCACCTCTTCCATTAAGAATTTATGACCTATACCAAGAGGTTAATTCTAAGATTCTAGGATTTGGGTATATTTTGGTTATGGATAATATCTTTGATTGCCTCTTCGATTATTTGTGCTGAATTTAGTGGTAGATGTAAGTTCAATAGTATTAAAACTCATCCACAAAGTAGAATTAAAAATCAGTTTATTAACCTCATAGCCCATTTCACTCTCCAAAGTGTTTCTATTTTATTAAGAAAGCTCATCATTTTTTCTTTTTTTTTCTTTATCATTAATATAGTGACCACTTACATATGGAAATAGAAACATAGCATTATGCCTGAGTTCAAGTATTTAGTGCTCTCTGTCATCACTTTTGTTATATAAAAATGTGATTTCAGTTCTTCAGAAATACTTTTCTCTTTTCATGTGTTTGTTTTATGCTCTGATTGTCTTCTCTTGGGAATAATTGGTAGAAGTCCAATGATAAAAAATGTATATGTACAGAAAGTTCACTAACTATTCACTACTGTATTTGATATCTATAGTGTTAAGAGTATAAGAAGTATGAATAAAAGGATAAGAGCAATAGCAATAACCATAAAAAGAATACATCTTACAGAGCATTTTTATGAGTTTTATTACATATAATTTTCTTAATATCTATATGCAAGTGAATGTACTAACCTCATTTCACTGATAATTTATAGGGAGGGATTAGTGCATATCTCACAACTAAACCAGATCTTCAGAGTGAAACCTGAGCTCTTTACTGAGCTGTACATATGTCCCTCAGTGTTCTGTAGTTCCTCTACGCTATTTTTACAATGTTCTCGTGTAATTTGGACCTAACAAACTCAGACTATTTAGAAAGCCATGAGAAACACAGACACTGAATTATGTTGAAACTGTATGATGCACTGTGGATCTCTCCTCCCTAACAATCCCAGTGTTACACATTACCTCACTGTGCCGTGTGCTTGCCCATGCAATCCCAGTTGGATACAGAGAGCAAACTCTGCAGAAACTGTGACCTTGTTCCACTGTCTGTAAGTGGTTATGAACCGAACTCCTTACTGTGCTATCCAGAAAGTTCTCTAGGGATTCCTTTCTTTTCACAGACCATGGCCTTGGCTTTAGACACTGCATAAAATCATATTGAATTTTCTTAAATGTGGCAAAGCTTTGTCCTTTGGAGCACAACTTGGAATTTGGAGCCAGGTAGAATTCATTTAAAGCACAGTGTAGTGAAAAATTTGTTAAACCAGGAGAAGCATAATTTTTAGGGCTAAAAGTTGCTCTGGTGTTTTCAAGACCTTGAAATGATACATTCAAAGCAAATGATACATTCAAAGCAATCAACGTTCCTTCAAAATCACATGAGTTTTTAATAACTTGATTAGAATTTTCTATGGTTATCATATTCTACTTTTCTGTGTTCTCTGGCTGTCCTCCAATGCATGTGTGCATGCTTAAGTCACTTTGGTCACGTCCAACTCTTTGTGACCCTGTGGTACTGTAGCCCACCAGGCTCCTCTGTCCATGGGATTCTCCAAGAATACTGGAGTAGGTTGCAATGCCCTTCTCCCAGAGATCTTCCCAACCCAGGGATCAAACCCTTGGCTCCTGCAACTCCTGCATTGCAGGTGGGTTCTTTACCACTGAGCACACTGGGGAAGCCATATATCTATGTGTGTGTGTGTGTGTAAAAAAAAAAAAATATATATATATATATATATATAGGAAATAAGCATAATATTATTTTACCAATAACCACAACAAATTGTAATTCACTTTTCCAATTGATATAATTTGCTTATAAAAGGTAATAACAACTGCAATGTTATTTAGTTTGAAGTGATAACCATTATGAGTATGCATGTGTATGTGTGAAAGAGCATTGGGATAGAAAATAAAGAGCAAAAGTGATAGTAAAAGAGGAGATCCAGAAGGTATAGACAACCCTCACTGGCCCTGATTGCAGTGCCTAAAAAGCATAGGATTGGCTTGTGATCAGGCTACTGGTAAACTGTGGTTAGGTTCAGTTTTGTTATGTCCAAATTTTACTGAAATTTCCTTAGATGGCAAAAATGCAAATTCCTATAATAGTTGTTTAAGTGAAGTATTGCTTCACACCTGACATGATTTAAATAGTACACAGATTATGGTTGCATCCAGGTATATATCTAGCAAAACTTAGTTGAATGGACTATGAGATACATAGATAAATAAAATAAATACTTCTCAAGAAGAGTGCAAGCTATCTACATATCCTTGTTTTATCCTATACGGTAAGCCATCCAAACACAGTGAGCTTCAATCCTTCCTGAATAACTTGGAAAAAGCAATAGTACCCTTCACAGAATAGTTGCAAGAGTTAAATAAATTCATATGTATAAAGTGCTTGAGAAGTAGAAACTTAATAAGTATTAGTCCTTATCATTAGCACGTTGTAATATAATAATCAAAGATTCTGAATTTTTATCTTTGTTTAAAATGACTTTTTTGTGGCCTATGTCCTGATACTCATTTTTGTATGGTTCCTACTTGCCACAAAAACAAACTGATAAAAGACAAGGTCATTATTCCACAGCTACACATTGCCCGTAACTTTACAACCAACTAATGTATCTTTTCTTACTTGGGTCTGTCCATTAATATTCTAACATCACTTTGACTAGTATTTTAATAGCTCTGAGCAAGTTTATTATCATTTGAAAGTATTATTTTAGTTTTTATAAAATAGTTTCTTGGTGGGATGCAATGAGTGTTAAATATTGTGAGCACAGTATCTAGTACCTGGTAAAAGTGACACTAAAATTTCTAAATATCTGAGGCCTATGGATCATCATCATATTTGAAGATGAAACTGCGCATATTTTCTAACACTGTCTTTGTAAAGCAAGCATGCAGTTTCACACTTAGATTGTGTGTTTATTATGCAGGGAATGGTGTAGACATGGAGATATTTAGATGGCACTATGTTACTCACTCAGTCGTGTCTGGCTCTTTGCAACCCTATGGACTGTAACCCAGGCTCCTCTGTCCGTGGAATTTTCCAGGCAAGAATATTGGAGTGGGTTGCCATTTCCTTCTGCAGGGGATCTTCCTGACCCAGGGATTGAACCCATGTCTCCTGCATTACAGGCAAATTTGTCTAAGCCACCTGGAGCTGCCGCTGCTAACTGAAACATCAGTTCAGTTTAGTCACTCATTCGTGTCCGACTCTTTGAGACCCCATGAACCGCAGCACGCCAGGCCTCCCTGTCCATCACCAACTCCTGGAATTCATCCAAATCCATGTCCATTGAGTCAGTGATGCCATCCAGCCATCTCATCCTCTGTTGTCCCCTTCTCCTCCTGCCCTCAATCTTTCCCAGCATCAGGGTCTTTTCCAGTGAGTCAGCTCTTCGCATAAGGTGGCCAAAGTATTGGAGTTTCAGCTTCAACATCAGTCCATCCAAGGAACACCCAGGACTGATCTCCTTATGATAGACTGGTTGGATCTCCTTGCAGTCCAAGGGAATCTCAAGAGTCTTTCCCAACACCACAGTTCAAAAGCATCAATTCTTCGGCACTCAGCTTTCATCTGCAACATAGAAGGGGCTTAATGAATTCTTTTCCTATGTAGAAATGTTTTGTACATTAGTTTAAATCGTCATTTTAAAAATTACCCTTTTGTTTATCAAAAAATTTATTGCATCCTGCAACTAGAGTCCGATTACTCAATTTACAGTTACATTTGTTAGGCAGTCACAGTAGAAAATTTGAAAACCACAGTTTATGATAATGTCAATGAAAATGATAAAAATGCCAATCTTTTTTTGAATACCTGAAGTTTGGTACACACCGCATGAAGGTTTGCTTTTAAGGAAATAATCTCATTGAATCCTAAAAACAATTTTGCAAGGTAAGTATTTCTTTCTTCCCATTTTACCATGAAGAAACTAAAGCTCGGGGAGTTTAAAAATTATCCAGGGTCATAAAGCAAATGACAGAATCCAAAGCTGAAGTCTCTTACTCCTATTGGTAGGTTTGCCAGTCTATAATTAACATGCTTCCCATTTGTTAAAAGGTGGTAATTTATGGGAAAAAACATTTTGTCATAAGCATCTTAATTTCATATTGCTAAGATAAAACAACATTTAGGACTCATCCCAGGATATCTCTAAAAGAGTGATTTAGCTTAGGAGTTCTGTTTATTAGAGAATTATTAAAGATCTCTTAGAAATCTGCTGATGAGACACTAATAAGAGTTATGGGCAAAAGCTAAGTACTGTTTACCAAGTTACACTTTATCTATGTTTATTGCTTGAGGACATTTTAAAGCCTTCATTATTAGTGAGAGAAAACAGTGAAGGGCTATATCTGATAAGACATGAAGGAAAATACAGAGTAAAGAGGACATCTGAAAGCAAGACCAGTTTTCCAAACATGATAACCCGTAATAATGAAAGGACTTTGGCTTTGATTATATTGTTTTGTGTTGTTAAAACGTCCTTTGTTTGGCTTTGATGCTCTGTGAAATATGCAGCTGCTTTGTTTTTTGTATGTTTATTTTCTTATTTGAAAAATTGAAGTATATATTACCTTCTTTCTTTGAAGTCTCAGGCATCTTATATTTTATGTTACTTTGATCTGAGGAACTTGCAAGTTTTTACCACAACAGGGGAGGAATCTTTTAAGTTCTCATCTGCCTTGTGGGCAACACCAGATCACAATGCACAAGGGACATTCAGCCTAGAAGCTTCAGATGGAAAGTGCACACTTACTTCTGCAGACTGGCCTTATAAACCATAGGAGCCTGGGGCTGTCTACCCTGCATGCTGAAGGTCCATATCCCCTGCATCCCATTAGGAGAGGGGAAAGGATTTCCTAGAGCAGGGGTCTGCCACCCCAGGCCATGGACCTGTATCTGAACCAGGGGGATCAGATAACAACAGGGAGTGGGTGGCAGGTGAGCAAGTGAAGTTTCATCTGTATTAACAGTCACTCGCCATTACTCACATCTCCCCAGTTTGTGGAAAAATTGTCTTCCACTAAATTGGTCCTTGGTTCCAGAAGGGTTTGGGATTGCTATCCTAGAGCTCCAGAAGAATGCACTGCAGGCTAGAGTTATCTTTCTGGCTTCTGGAATGGACCTAAGATGGATTTCCCATTTAAATAACAGTGTTGTAAATCATTGGCTGCTGCTGCTGCTGCTGCTAAGTCGATTCAGTCGTGTCCGACTCTGTGCGACCCCATGGACTGCAGCCTACCAGGCTTCTCCGTACATGGGATTCTCCAGGCAAGAACACTGGAGTGGGTTGCCATTTCCTTCTCCAATGCATGAAAGTGGAAAGTGAAAGTGAAGTCGCTCAGTCGTGTATGACTCTTAGCGACCCCATGGACTGCAACCCACCAGGCTCCTCCATCCATGGGATTTTCCGGGCAACAGTCCTGGAGTGGGGTGCCATTGGCAGGAGTGGCAAAAGCAGTTGCACTAGTGTAAAAAGTACCCAGAATTGCTAGGCTCGTTTTGGCTACGTGAGCCTCTTCACTGTATGTTTAACACTGCTTCTAACGGCAAAAGAATCTCTGAGGGACAAGCAATTTACAAGCTTGGTTTGACTACAGCAGTACAAGTTTCACCCACTGGAGGGAAAGCTGTTTCATCACTGCAAGGGCTGTGTTTTATCGTCATCTTCTGCTTCTGCTCCTCGTCCTCCACCATTGTCATCATCTTCATGTGGTTATCAGCCTAAAAATAAGTCATCCTGATTGAGCCCTTTCAATATTCCAGGCACCATTTTACAAGCTTTATCTACATGAACTCACTCAATTGTTACAACATCCCTATGAGTTTCTCTCTTTTTACTGCAGAGAGAAAACTGAGGGACAGAGAGCAGGAAGAAATTTGTACAAGCTATTCATTCATTCAGGCCATGTGACTTCACACTGTTGCCCTGCAGGGGATTTAGGTCTGAGCTCCCAAGTCTGGCGGAAGTGGCTTCAGGTATAACCCCTATCAATTACCCACTTAGTGATTATAGCAAATTTACCTGGCATTTTGAGCCACAATTTCCTCATCCATAAAATGGAATAAGTAATAATAGCTATGTCCTAATGGAGAAAGCAAGGGAATTCCAAATAAATATCTACTTCTGCTTCTTTGACTATGCTGAAGTCTTTCACTGTGTGGATCACAACAAACTGTGGAAAATTCTTATTAAAGAGATGGGAATACCAGACCACCTTACCTGTCTCATGAGAAAACTGTATGCTGGTCAAGAAACATCAGTTAGAATTGGACATGGAACAAAGGACTGGTTCAAAATCGGGAAAGGAGTATGACAAGGTTGTATATTGTCACCCTGCTTATTTAACTTCTATACAGAGTACATCATGCAAAATGCTAGGCTGGGTGAATCACAAGCTGGAATCAAAATTACCAGGAGAAATATTAACAGCCTCAGATATGCAGATAATACCACTCTAATGGCAGAAAGTGAAGAGGAACTAAAGAGCCTCTGGAAGAGGGTGAAGGAAGAGAGTGAAAAACCTGGCTTGAAACTTTAATTCAGTTCAGTTGCTCAGTCATATCCAACTCTTTGTGACCCTGTAGACTGCAGCACACCAGGCTTCCCTGTCCATCACCAACTGCCGGAGCTTACTCAAACTCACACCCATAGAGTCGGTGATACCATCCAACCATCTCATCCTCTGTCGGCCCCTTATCCTCTTACATTCAATCTTTCCCCACATCAGGGTCTTTTCCAATGAGTCAGTTATTCACATCAGGTGGCCAAAGTATTGGAGTTTCAGTTTCAGCATCAGTCCTTCCAATGACTTTTCAGCACTGATTTCCTTTAGGATAGAATGGTTGGATTTCCTTTCAGTCCAAGGGACTCTCAAGAGTCTTCTCCAACACCAAAGTTCAAAAGCATCAATTTTTCAGCACTCAGCTTTCTTTGTAGTCCAATTCTTACATCCGTACATGCCTACTGGAAAAACCATCTAGTCAAAGATGGACCTTTGTCAGCAAAGTAATGTCTCTGCTTTTTAATATGCTGTTTAGGTTGGTCATAGCTTTCCTTCCAAGGAACAAGTGTCTTTTTAAATTTTTTTGCTGCAGTCACCATCTGTAGTGATTTTGGAGCCCAAAAATATAAAGTCTCTCTCTGTTTCCATTGTCTCCCCATCCATTTGCCATGAAGTGATGGGACCGGATGCCATGATCTTAGTTTTCTGAATGTTGAACTTTAAGCCAGCTTTTTCACTCTCCTCTTTCACTTTCATCAAGAGGCTATTTAGTTCTTCACTTTCTGCCATAATGGTGGTGTCATCTGCATATCTGAGGTTATTAATATTTCTCCTGGCAATCTTGATTCCAGCTTGTGCTTCTTCCAGCCCAGCATTTCTCAGGATGTACTCTGCATAGAAGTTAAATAAGCAGGGTGACAATATACAGCCTTGATGTACTCCTTTTCCTATTTGGAACCAGTGTGTTGTTCCATGTCCAGTTCTAACTGTTGCTTCCTGACCTGCATACAGAATGCTCAAGAGGCAGGTCAGGTGGTTTGGTATTCCCATCTCTTTAATAATTTTCCACAGTTTGTGGTGATCCACACAGTCAAAGGCTTTGGCATATTCAATAAAGCATAAATAGATGTTTTTCTGAAACTCTTGCTTTTTTGATGGTCTAGCTGATGTTGGCAATATGATCTCTGGTTCTTCTGCCTTTTCTAAAACCAGCTTGAACATCTGGAAGTTCACAGTTTATATATTGTTGAAGCCTGGCTTGGAGAATTTTGAGCATTACTTTACTAGTGTGTGAGATGAGTCCAATTGTGTGGTAGTTTGAGCATTCTTTGGCATTGCCCTTCTTCGGTATTGGAATGAAAACTGACTTTTTCCAGTCTTATGGCCATTGCTGAGTTTTCCAAATTTACTGGCAAATTGATTGCGGCACTTTCACAGCATCATCTTTTAGGATTTGAAATAGCTCAACTGGAGTTCCATCACCTCCACTACCTTTGTTCATAGTGATGCTTCCTAAGGCCCACTTGACTTCACATTCCAGGATGTCTGGCTCTAGGTGAGTGATCACACCATCGTGATTATCTTGGTCGTGAAAAAAAATTTTTTTTTTTTGTACAGTTCTTCTGTGTATTCTTAATATCTTCTGCTTCTGTCAAGTCCATACCATTTCTGTACTTTATTGAGCCCATCTTTGCATGAAATGTTCCCTTGGTATCTCTGATTTTCTTGAAGAGATCTCTAGTCTCTAGTCTTTCCCATTCTATTGTTTTCCTCTATTTCTTTGCACTGATTACTGAGGAAGGCTCTCTTATCTCTCCTTGCTATTCTTTGGAGCTCTGCATTCAGATGGGTATGTCTTTCCTTTTCTCCTTTGCTTTTGGCTTCTCTTTGTAGCTATTTGTAAGGCCTCCTTAGACAGCCACTTTGCTTTTTTGCATTTCTTTTTCTTGGGGATGGTCTTGATCACTACTTCCTGTACAATGTCAGGAATCTCTCTCCATAGATCATCAGGCACTCTATCGGATCTCATCCCTTAAATCTATTTCTCATTTCCACTGTATAATCATTCAGTTCAGTTCAGTTCAGTCGCTCAGTCATGTCCGACTCTTTGCGACCCCATGAATTGCAGCACGCCAGGCCTCCCTGTCCATCACCAACTCCCGGAGTTCACTCAGACTCACGTCCATTGAGTCAGTGATGCCATCCAGCAATCTCATCCTCTGTCGTCCCCTTCTCCTCTGTCCCCCAATCCCTCCCAGCATCAGAGTCTTTTCCAATGAGTCAGCTCTTCGCATGAGGTGGCCAAAGTAATGGAGTTTCAGCTTTAGCATCAACATTCAGAAAACGAAGATCATGGCATCCAGTCCCATCACTTCATGGGAAATAGATGGGGAAATAGTGGAAACAGTGTCAGACTTTATTTTGGGGGGCTCTAAAATCACTGCAGATGGTGACTGCAGCCATGAAATTAAAAGACGCTTACTCCTTGGAAGGAAAGTTATGACCAACCTAGATGGCATATTCAAAAGCAGAGACATTACTTTGCCAACTAAGGTTCATATAGTCAAGGCTATGGTTTTTCCTGTGGTCATGTATGGATGTCAGAGTTGGACTGTGAAGAAAGCTGAGCACCAAAGAATTGATGCTTTTGAATTGTGGTGTTGGAGAAGACTCTTGAGAGTCCCTTGGACTGCAAGGAGATCCAACCAGTTCATTCTTTTTTTTTTTTTTTCTTTTTTTTTTTTTTTAATTTTATTTTATTTTTAAACTTAACATAATTGTATTAGATTTGCCAATTATCAAAATGAATCCGCCTCAGGTATACATGTGTTCCCCATCCTGAATCCTCCTCCCTCCTCCCTCCCCATTCCATCCCTCTGGGTCGTCCCAGTGCACCAGCCCCAAGCATCCAGTATCGTGCATCGAACCTGGACTGGCAACTCGTTTCATACATGATATTTTACATGTTTCAATGCCATTCTCCCAAATCTTCCCACCCTCTCCCTCTCCCATAGAGTCCATAAGACTGTTCTATACATCAGTGTCTCTTTTGTTGTCTCGTACACAGGGTTATTGTTACCATCTTTCTAAATTCCATATATATGCGTTAGTATACTGTATTGGTGTTTTTCTTTCTGGCTTACTTCACTCTGTATAATAGGCTCCAGTTTCATCCACCTCATTAGAACTGATTCAAATGTATTTTTTTTAATGGCTGAATAATACTCCTTTGTGTATATGTACCACAGCTTTCTTATCCATTCATCTGCTGATGGACATCTAGGTTGCTTCCATGTCCTGGCTATTATAAACAGTGCTGCGATGAACATTGGGGTACTCGTGTCTCTTTCCCTTCTGGTTTCCTCAGTGTGTATGCCCAGCAGTGGGATTGCTGGATCATAAGGCATGTCTATTTCCAGTTTTTTAAGGAATCTCCACACTGTTCTCCATAGTGGCTGTACTAGTTTGCATTCCCACCAACAGTGTAAGAGGGTTCCCTTTTCTCCACACCCTCTCCAGCATTTATTACTTGTAGACTTTTGGATCGCAGCCATTCTGACTGGTGTGAAATGGTACCTCATAGTGGTTTTGATTTGCATTTCTCTGATAATGAGTGATGTTGAGCATCTTTTCATGTGTTTGTTAGCCATCTGTATGTCTTCTTTGGAGAAATGTCTATTTAGTTCTTTGGCCCATTTTTTGATTGGGTCATTTATTTTTCTGGAGTTGAGCTGTAGGAGTTGCTTGTATATCCTCGAGATTAGTTGTTTGTCAGTTGCTTCATTTGCTATTATCTTCTCCCATTCTGAAGGCTGTCTTTTCACCTTGCTAATAGTTTCCTTTGATGTGCAGAAGCTTTTAAGGTTAATTAGGTCCCATTTGTTTATTTTTGCTTTGATTTCCAATATTCTGGGAGGTGGGTCATAGAGGATCCTGCTGTGATGTATGTCAGAGAGTGTTTTGCCTATGTTCTCCTCTAGGAGTTTTATAGTTTCTGGTCTTACGTTGAGATCTTTAATCCATTTTGAGTTTATTTTTGTGTATGGTGTTAGAAAGTGTTCTAGTTTCATTCTTTTACAAGTGGTTGACCAGAGTTCCCAGCACCACTTGTTAAAGAGATTGTCTTTAATCCATTGTATATTCTTGCCTCCTTTGTCGAAGATAAGGTGTCCATATGTGCGTGGATTTATCTCTGGGCTTTCTATTTTGTTCCATTGATCTATATTTCTGTCTTTGTGCCAGTACCATACTGTCTTGATAACTGTGGCTTTGTAGTAGAGCCTGAAGTCAGGTAGGTTGATTCCTCCAGTTCCATTCTTCTTTCTCAAGATCGCTTTGGCTATTCGAGGTTTTTTGTGTTTCCATACAAATTGTGAAATTATTTGTTCTAGCTCTGTGAAGAATGCTGTTGGTAGCTTGATAGGGATTGCATTGAATCTATAGATTGCTTTGGGTAGTATACTCATTTTCACTACATTGATTCTTCCAATCCATGAACATGGTATATTTCTCCATCTGTTAGTGTCCTCTTTGATTTCTTTCACCAGTGTTTTATAGTTTTCTATATATAGGTCTTTAGATTCTTTAGGTAGATATATTCCTAAGTATTTTATTCTTTCCGTTGCAATGGTGAATGGAATTGTTTCCTTAATTTCTCTTTCTGTTTTCTCATTATTAGTGTATAGGAATGCAAGGGATTTCTGTGTGTTGATTTTATATCCTGCAACTTTACTATAGTCATTGATTAGTTCTAGTAATTTTCTGGTGGAGTCTTTAGGGTTTTCTATGTAGAGGATCATGTCATCTGCAAACAGTGAGAGCTTTACTTCTTCTTTTCCAATTTGGATTCCTTTTATTTCTTTTTCTGTTCTGATTGCTGTGGCCAAAACTTCCAAAACTATGTTGAATAGTAATGGTGAAAGTGGGCACCCTTGTCTTGTTCCTGACTTTAGAGGAAATGCTTTCAGTTTTTCACCATTGAGGATAATGTTTGCTGTGGGTTTGTCATATATAGCTTTGATTATGTTGAGGTATGTTCCTTCTATTCCTGCTTTCTGGAGAGTTTTGATCATAACCAACCAGTTCATTCTTAAGGAGATCAGCCCTGGGATTTCTTTGGAAGGAATGATGCTAAAGCTGAAAAAGTCATACCTGAATGGTCTAGTGGTTTTTCCCTACTTTCTACAATTTAAGTCTGAATTTGGCAAAATGAGTTCATGATCTGAGCCACAGTCGGCTCCCGATCTTGTTTCTGCTGACTGTATAGAGCTTCTCCATCTTTGGCTGCAAAGAATATAATCAACCTGATTTTGGTGTTGACCATCTGGTGATGTCCATGTGTAGAGTCTTCCATTGTGTTGTTGGAAGAGGGTGTTTGCTATGACCAGTGCATTCTCTTGGCAGAACTCTATTATATGCCCATTCATCTCTAAATTGTTTTCCCTGCGGAGAGACTGAGCAGCACCCGACAGGATGAACTTTATTTTAGACAGTTTGAGGAAATCATGCAAGTTTTAATACAAGTTCGGCAACCCATTCCAGTATTCTTGCCTGGAGAATTCCGTGGACTGAGGAGCCAGGCTGGCTAGAGTCCACAGGGTCGCAAAGAGTCAGACAGGACTGAGGGACTCACACACACACACACACACACACACACACAGCCTCAGGTTGAAAGTTCCTTGATAAGGAGCTTCAAAATTGTTCCTCCTGGAATTCTTCCTTAAACCCTGCAAATAGCATCTTTTGCTTTGTTTAGTTGAACCTCTTTTATGGTTGTATATTTTTAGTATAAAATTTATAACTAAAAGGCACTGTGGATTCTCAGATCAACATGACCTGTAGGAAAAATACAGAATAGATTTAACCTTCCAAAATCTCTTTTGTTTCAGGTTACATCATGACATTTCTTTTCTTTTCCCTTTTTAATTTTACTTGACTCCAAAATGTAAATTTGCTAAAAAGGCTTTAATTTATAAAACAATTTTCTCTGAGGTTTTATGTATCACAAGAGACTATTGCTCATGTTGAATCAACAAACAAACCTTTACATCAAGGTGGCACTGATAAAAGAATTTCTAGAAAAATTCTCAGAAGGGGTAATTTTTAAAAATTATGGCTGATAATGAAATATTATTTCCCTGCCCTAGAAATAGAGCTGAGTACCACCACAGCCCAAGTCTTCAGTGCATTTTCAAAGTCTCTTATATAGAACATTAAAAATATCTGTTATATGTGTTCTGACTATCATATGTTCACTGATAATAGTAGTTTTCAGGTTTTGGTGATGTATTATATTCTTGGAAAATTGTGTTAAACATTCTTGATGTGTTAATTTAACTGTTATGATAATATTGTGGATATCATGTCATTATTATTATAATGATAATAATGATTATATTATTCTTTAAAAATGAGGCTTAGCGTATGGTCCCAGGGTAACACAGCTAAAGAAAGAAATGCTCTGGGACAACTCCATATTTCTTCCCGAAGAAGACTGAAATAATGCTACATTGGATATTTATATATATAATACTAGACTATTTTTACCTGACTCCTGGGATATACACACAATTTTCTTAACTGTTATTTTTTGAAATGTAAGAAAGGGTGTGATCTAATGAAAAGAGCTTAGGAAAAATACCCAATTCTGCCATTTAGTAATTGTCCCAAGTTTGGAAAATGATTTAACGTCTGTGAGCCTGTTTGCTCATCTGCAAAATGGGTTTAGTAATATTTACCCCAAATTGTTTCTGTAAGTGCTAAATTAAATAATGTATGCAAGTGTCTAGCAGTGTCTCAACAAGTGTCCTTATAGTTGGATGTATAAAAAAGTTTTTCCTACAAGTATTCAAGGTGAATTGGAAGGATTTATGAGGAATGAATGTTTCTTAATCATTTGACACTGGAAACCATCAAGATTGGGATTAAAAAAAAAGGTTGGAAAAAATAGTGAGATATGGAAGCACACACAAGGCCGGTGCCAGAGAAGAGACAAAGAAGTAGGGCCAGTATTGGCAAAGTGAGGAGGCAGCAGATACACAAGCTGTTCAGATAAAGCCTAAATTTCTGGTCAGTCCCCCAAAGATAGGAAAGTTATAGGAAGCACCTCATGACTTTATGCTCTTTCCTTTGTCAACATCTCTTGGTTTTATTCTCAGAAAAAAATTAGCTTAGCAAACAGTTATTAAGTGACCCACACAGGCCATGCATGGTGATAAAAGGGACTGGAAGTTTATAGTCTGAAGATGTCAGAAATAATCTCTGGATGTTATTTTAAACCTTTGAAAATTAGAACCAAAGTAGTCATTGAAATTTTCTAACCCACCTTTTTCCAAACTGTGTGTTTTATTTTGTAATTTTCCCTGAAACAGACCCTGAGACAAAAATACAAAACTAAGCATTTAATGTGGGAAGTGGAAGAAATGGTGGCAGGGGATCAAGAAGTAAAACAAAGAAGGGAGGGTAGACAGTTAAGATGCATGGAGTTTAATCATCCTAGAAGAACTTTTGGTTAACGTTGTAAAAATTCTCTTGGATGTTGGCTGACGCTGGTTCCAGAGATTTCAGTTCCATGATATTCATGTCTTGCAACATAAGCAAGAAAACGGTATTCTGGCAGAAAGCCCCATAGCAAAGAAATATAGTTAATAGGATTCAGGTGGTTAATAGACTTGCATGGAAACACCTGGATGAGAAGACTTGGATAGGCTAACATTATGATCTGTAAACATGAGTTACATAGATGTTAGTTTTTAAAGAATATTTAATGGTCAAAAACTTTTTGGGAAGAATCTGGGTTGTGCTCCAAAACTTTTCATATCATCTGTGATTGTGTAGCTTCAGCATAGGAACATTCAGTGATATGATGAAACTGGCTTTTATGGGTTGGTAGGAGCTGATTGATAAATATTCTTTGAGTCAGTTACTAAACTGTTGATGGCTTGAAACTGGATATTGTGGGAATATTGACACCACAAAAAAATTGGCAAATGTCATAAATCAACCTTCACCACACCCAGAACGTATTTGTCAACACATCACCAAAATCATGCCAGTTTTCTCAAACTATTTAGACCATCAGTTCTTAAATTAATGGAACGTTGTGTGGGATCATTGTATTGTGTGGAATTCACTGCCCAAATCCAATTGTTCCTTTTTACAAATGAAGAATATGTTGATAGTGATTTGTTCATTAAAATAAAAATGTTCATTGTACATAAAAAAGATGAATCATTGTGGACACAAAGCATGTGGTCAGCAGATATTTGATAATGTCCTATTGACAATGTCCTTACACTTAAAAATTCAATTTAAATTAGCAAGTAGTTTTTATTTCTTTAGATATGTTTTCTGAAATGAGACTATGGAATATAGAAGAAGTTGCCCCAGACAAACTATTAAAAAGGCTTAGTCCTTTCCTCAGAAAGGTCTCTAGTAAGATTAGTTTCTTATACAGTCATCTGTGGAATCACAAATTAGTTTTTTCAAGGATGGGTGTTGACTTAATGGAAAAAAAAAAACAAAAAACCCTATAAAAGTTGAACAGAGCTATTTCATTAAGAATTTTATTAAACATATTAGAATGTAAAAAGAGTGACTTACATAGACCAAAAGGAAAAGAGAAGTGATCTGGATACCACACACTCCTTGGTTATAGCCCTCTGGGGGATGATGGAGCCTCGTAGTTATAGCGTTTACCCTGAAAAATGGAGCTGAGATCAGAAGAGAAATAAAAGCATTTTCATTAAATAGAATCCAAATCACTCATTGTTTTGAAGTGTGATTTTATAGGCAGTTTACATTTTATAGTGTCAGCTTGGCAGATTAGTTGTGAAACAGAACTTAAGATACTAGCAATAGAAATGAAAGCTAAAATGTCTATTTTGAAGTTTTTAGCTTATTAAGCACTTTCACATATATAATCACCAATTGTGAATCCAGAAGTTAACTATGGAAAGAGATGATATAGGCACCCATGCCAAGTCCTTAAACCCAACTAGTTCAAGTAATTGGAGGGGGGGTGTTGCACAGTGTAAATTCTAATACTGTTTAGTGCATGCCTCTGTGAAGGTCACTAACTTGTTATCTTGTATTTATTAAGCTTCTGAGTAGATTTGCAGTGTACTCGGTTCTAAAGGTTGGCAAATTCCAATACTCACATAACCTTTCCTGTAGATATTATCTGATAAAATAAGGCTTAGAAAATTTAATTCTTCCTCTGCCAATCTGTGGAATGGAAGAAACAAAGTTTCAAACCCAACTTCAAACTCCAAAAGTCTTTGGGTGCTAGACTAAAAACAAATTTAATACCTTGATTTAATTAAAGTTCTTATATAGAATTACTCTATTGTACACATTGTAGGAATAAACCTTGTGTTTTCTATATAGATGTCCTCTGCCACTCAACAGGAAGTTGAATATCTACAATATTTAATCTATAATATATTGTCACATATAACAAATCTTGAGTATCAGTTCTAAAATTAAGAAAGCCCATGTGTGTGTGTGTTTCAGTAATGATAACAGCTATAATATAGCCTATGTCATGCTCTATATTTGAGTCCCTATATTTCAAAAATGTGCTGAGAAATATCTACACAAAAAGAGATAGTTTTACATGGGATCCTTCTTCCTATTAAAAAAAAAAAAAAGCATCTTCACAACCAAAATTTGTAAAAAATTCATATAAGTTGAAAAATATGAGAGTACAGAACCAGGTCTGTATAGAAATTTCCATCAATAAAATTAAAGAAACAAAATGAACTCTGACATACTGAGCTATAGAAATGACCACTGAAGAAACTGCCCATGGGCTCAAGAACTAAAAGATGACTGTACAAAGTAATTTAGAATTACTCTGGCTTAAATTAGAGATGAGAAATTGTTCTAATGATGTCCAGTCCTTTTATTTTGGCAACTCGGTAAAATCGGTCCTTTGGAAAGACGAAATACAAATCCTTACTATATTACCTGGTCATTAGCAAGTTTGCAAATTGAGAAAGGATGTCATGGTTTAGCTGGCAAAACAAGTTTGATATGAAAGAGAGCTAGCTGTGTTTCCATGTGAGCTCTATTATTTATTAAATGTGTTATGTTAAAGTGGTTTCAAATCATTTTTTAACAAAATGCGGAGTAAAACCAAACAAACGTGTGAATAAATTTAAAAATGTGAATTCTCTTGAAATATTTTACAAATCTCTGCTGCTGCTGCTGCTAAGTCGCTTCAGTCATGTCTGACTGTGCGACCCCATAGATGGCAGCCCACCAGGCTCCCCCATCCCTGGGATTCTCCAGGCAAGAACACTGGAGTGGGTTGCCATTTCCTTCTCCAATACAAATCTCAGACTTATTCAAATATGGAGTCAGAAGGGGATAATCTTAACTTACAGAATTACCAAGGATGCAAACTAACAATTGGTTGACATGTCACACAGGTGATCATTGAGTTGATTTTCTTTTCTAAATGTGAACTCTTTAAGCATCTCACCTGAACCCACCACCTCAAATTCCAAGGACACGTTTTCTTCCTTCACCATTTTCCATTAATTTGTGAATATTTTAAGTGTTTGGAAGAAATAGACTACATAAGACTAAGACAGTCCATTCTTAAGGTAGCTAGGAAATGAACACAGGGAGGGACTTGTAAGAATTAACATTCTTAAAATGAGTGTTTTAAATAATGTTTTTCTTTACTTTCCTCTGTGAGAAGGGAAAAAAGAGATTTTTTATATTTTCCTCATATTTGTCTTTGTCTATGTGTATGTGTACGTGTGAGTTTGTCCCTGTGAAGCAATGGGATTTGCCTAGGTGGTCTCTATATAAAAATGAATTATAATACTACAAGAGTGTAAGTAAGAACTTGACTCACTATTTTTAAATATTAAATTTTTCTTTTAATATTTTTGCCATGAGTAAAAGTAGCTATTAAATGCTGCAAAAGCACAGAGGAGTTCACACAACTGGTTTTCCCTACTAAAGTACTGAGTGCCAGGATTTTTTTGGTTTTTGTTTAGTCTCTAGGTCGAGTCACTTTTATGACCCCATGAACTATAGCCCACCAGGTCCCTCTGTCCATGGGATTTCCCAAGCAAGAATAAAGGAGTGGGTTGCCATTTCCTTATGCAGGGGGATCTTCCCGGCCCAGGGATTGAAGCTGTGTCTCCTGTATTGGCAGGCAGTTTCTTTACTGCTGAGCCACCAGGGAAGGAACTATTTATAAGTGCAGAGGTACAGTTAAGTTTACAAGTAGTTGTGTCCTGGGTCATTGACAGTCCTAAATTTTGTTGATTTGTTTTGCTTATTATGAAGTTACTGGTATCAATTTGGTTTGTAGATTTCAGAATTCATACCTATGTTTGTAAACCTCAGGAAGTCAAAGGAGAAAAATCAATCATCACACATATATGCACATAACACAGATCAATTTTATTTATAGGTTTATCTAAATTTCTCACCCAAGTTGTAGTTGGCATATTTGTAGAGCCATATAAAATTGCCAGTCTTGTAAAATATTTTAAAAAGCACTTTAAAATCCATAAGCTTCAATCAAAGAGCTAAAATAGACACAGTTGTTCTAAGGATGTACATGAAGGTATGAACCATTCTTTCTGGATAGCATTCCATAAAACCTGGTCAACAAGCTTTGAAAATTTTTAAGCTATTTCATTTAATCATAAAACTGGTGCTCCTTCATTTTATTCAATAAATATTATTCAATCTCTATCATGTGCCAGAATTAGGAAATACTATTTAACAAAATAGCCAATATACCTGCTCTCATTCTAGTGGATGAAAGAGGAGAGTGAAAAAGTTGGCTTAAATCTCAACTTTCAGAAAACTAAGATCATGGCATCCAGTCCCATCACTTCATGGCAAATAGAAGGGGAAACAGTGGGAACAGTGGCTGACTTTATTTTTCTGGGCTCCAAAATCACTGCAGATGGTGATTGCAGCCATGAAATTAAAAGACACTCCTTGGAAGGGAAGTTATGACCAACCTAGACAGCATATACAAAAGCAGAGACATCACTTTGTCAACAAAGGTCCATCTAGTCAAGGCTATGGTTTTTCCAGTAGTCATGTATGGACGTGAGAGGTGGACTATAAAGAAAGCTGAACACTGAAGAATTGATGCTTTTGAACTGTGGGTTTGGAGAAGACTCTTTTGGACTCTGTGGGAGAATGGGGGGAGGATGATTTGGGAGAATGGCATTAAAACGTGTATAATATCATTAAAAAAAAAAGAGTCCCTTGGACTGCAAGGAGATCCAACCAGTCCATCCTAAAGGAGATCAGTCCTGGGTGTTCATTGGAAGGACTGATGCTGAAGCTGAAGCTCCAATACTTTGGCCACCTGATGTGAAGAACTGACTCATTTGAAAAGACCCTGATGCTGGGAAAGATGGAGGGCAGGAGGAGAAGGGGATGACAGAGGATGAGATGGTTGGATGGCATCACTGACTCAATGGACATGGGTTTGGGTGGACTCCGGGAGTTGGTGATGGACAGGGAGGCCTGGCGTGCTGCAATTCATGGAGTTGCAAAGAGTCGGACTTGACTGAGCAACTTAACTGAACTGAATTGATGTAAAAAATTGTAAAATAAAAAGTGTTAAGGGCAAGAATAAAGCAGGGATGAAGACTGTGAGAGAGTGGGATTGCAATTAAAAGTGATGACCTTGGAAGGCCTCAAGGAAAAAATCTAAGGGAAGTGAAGGGCATACCACGTGAATGTCTGTAAAAAAAACAGTAGCCGTTACACTCTGCAGGTCAGCGTAGGATGCCACGTGCTGCCACAGCACATGCTTAGTGGCCCTGATTTGCCACTCAACTAGGTGCTATGGGTCTCTCAGCTCTTACTGAGTCTGAAACCAGGATCTCCATGGCAGACAATTCTAGCTTCTGATGATACCATTCATTGTTGAAGTCAGAGACAGTGAGAAATAAACAAGGGTCTCAGTTTGTCCACATGTGTTCCATTTGTTTTTTGTAGGTCTTGGTTTGTTCTTGAGAGTTCTACTTTTCCTTGCACACCTTCTTTCTCTTCTTGCATTTTTACTGACTGCCAGCCCTTGGTATCCTTCGGGGAATTTAGGCTCACTATCAGATTCAGAGGCGATAGCCTTCCATAGACTACCTTTCACTCCATGTTTCTAAAGGTTTAATGCCTAAAATAACGTCTGTGTTCCATATCAATAGTACTGGTTTTGCTTCTTTGAATGCTAGTTAAGACTCTAATCAACTTTTAGTACATAATAGGCCTCTCAGCTGTAGCATATCCAGCACTCACTTCCTGATTCCTGCTGGAACAGACTTGTTTCCTTCACAGTCTTACCCAACACAGTTAATGTCAGCTTAATCACTCTGTTGTTGATCCAAAAATCATGGAGCCATCTTTGATGTTTCTCTTTTATATATACCCCATAGTATGTTATTCTGGAAATATATTTGGTCTACCTTTACAATATATTCAGTATGCAGCCTTTTGTTTTCCCCTGTATGGCACTCCACTGTGGCCCAAGCCACCACCATATGCTTCTAGGATTAGGTAAAATCATTGACAGGGAGTGAGTGTAGATAAAAAAGATCAGCGATCCAAGAGATACTTCAAGCTTTTAAGGTCTAGCAATGCAGCAATTTGCCAAGGAAACTGAGAAAGAAGAGCCAGAACCATTGGAAGAAATTCAAATGAGTGTGAGAAGCTGAGAAACCACACAAAACCAATCAACAAAGAAAAAGGTGATTCAAGGAAAAGAAAGCTATCATTTGCTATCATATCTATCATTTGTTTCTCCCCAGGACTTATGAATTACTTCATTAGGAAAGCGGGCTACAGTGTTTCATCAGAGTTGCTTATCAACCTATCCTAATGTATGGCAGACCTGCCCTTATACCTTTATTTAGTGCTAGAAACTTATAAAATATATTTCACATTATTTTATTGGAATGGATTACAAGATGTTTGATGTAAAAATCAAGTATTATATATAGTGAACACTTCTCTCCACATTTCTTGGCTATTTCGCTGATGTTGACTATCAGCTTGAACTTATTTATTGAGTCCACAGGTCAGTGGCAAAGCTTGCTAAGAATTAAGGGGAAAAAAAAAATGCCTGTCTTGAAAAAGCCATATTCAGTTTCTCTTCTGCTCCTGAGCTCATTGTGTTCTGATAAAGACAGACTCCAACAGCTCAAGCCATATGAAATATCAGTTGCCATATGCCAGTTGCTCTTACACATAATGAGCTGATTCCAGAGACTGAGCTATTATTTCCAGCTGCCCAGATGAGTCACTTAACCTCTCTTTACCCTTTAAAGATAGGAGTACATTTTTCCTTGGCAGATCTCATGGGGCTAATGTAAATATTGGTGATATAACAGTTGCAAGGTCACTTGAATGTCACACAAGGAAAGGTAAAATTAAATTTTTCCTGTGAGTTTTCATGGATTAGGGATGAAGGTAATCTTTTTCAGACTGCTAATAGAACCAAATGAATTATTTTTTGCCCAAGCAAAGGAATAAGGAATGGGATATGCATTCTCAGAGAAATATCTTCTGAATAGATGATGCTTTCATTAAGCATATGCATATCTTAAAGAGGTACATGAAGTTGCTATATACCACAGGGATGGTACTCTGTGGTAACCTAGAGGGATAGGATGGGGGGAGGGAAGGGAGGCTTGAGAGAGAGGTGATATATGTATAATTACGGCTGATTTGAGTTGTTGGATGGCAGAAACCAACACAACATTGTAAAGCTGTTTTCTTCCAATTTAAAAATAAAGGAAAGATTACATGAAATTCTGAATTGCAGTAAACCCAAAGATCTAGATTTTGGAAAACAGCTGTCATCCTTTTGTTGTGATTTGTAATACAAATTGGACTTCCCTGATAGCTCAGTTGGTAAAGAATCCGCCTGCAATGCAGAAGACTCCTGTTCACGATTCCTGGGTCAGAAATATCTATTGGAGAAGGGATAGGCTACCCACTCCAGGATTCTTGGGCTTCCCTTGTGGCTCAGCTGGTAAATAATCTGCCTGCAATGTGGGAGATCTGGGTTCAATCCCTGGGTTGGGAAGATCCCCTGGAGAAGGGAAAGGTTTATACCATGCTACCCAGGTAATATGCCTAGGAGTCATTCTAGTCCTTCCCTTCTCCCCTCACCACTTTCAGTCCCTCTCCAAACCTTATCTACCCTTTCTCCTCTGCATCTTGCTAATCACCTGTTGCTTCATCAATGCTGTCTTATTGAGAGTCCCTTGGACTGCAAAGAGATCCAACCAGTCCATTCTGAAGGAAATCAGCCCTTGGATTTCTTTGGAAGGAATGATGCTAAAGCTGAAACTCCAGTACTTTGGCCACATCACGTGAAGAGTTGACTTATTGGAAAAGACTCTGATGCTTGGAGGGATTGGGGGCAGGAGGAGAAGGGGACAACAGAGGATGAGATGGCTGGATGGCATCACTGACTTGATGGCCATGAGTCTGAGTGAACTCTGGGAGTTGGTGATGGACAGGGAGGCCTGGCGTGCTGCGATTCATGGGGTCGCAAAGAGTCGGACATGACTGAGCGACTGAACTGAACTGAACTAGAGTCTTTCACATTGGCTAATGTGTTCATCTCCCATACGATCTCCTGGCCTATAGTCTTACATTTCTTTATTCCATCCTCAATATACATGGTACAGGCAGCCTTCCTTGCCTGTCACTCCAGAAACAGAGCTTTTGCTCCAAGCATGCTGAATTACTCAGTGCTATTTCACTTGTCTGACTGTTGAATCGTTGTTAACTGAGACACTTCTTCCTTCAATACCAACCTATAGTATACAGAAGCAAAGGTTTTGGCTTGTATTCAAATCCCTTTTCCTACTATGTGACCTGTGGCAGAGTTCTGAACTTTTCTGTGGGTTTTCAGGGTGTCATCTATAAAGCTGAGATAATAGTATCACCTAACCCAGTGGTTGGTTGTGAGGATTACGTGAGATAATCTTTGTAAGCACTTCAGTGTTCAGCACATAGCAAGCAATTGGTAACACTATTGTTATTATATTTTCCCAAATTCCAGTTTATACATCATGTGAATCAAAATTTGCTTATTTCTTTTCTGTGAAACATTTCAAACATCTGTATTCCCCTAACTTCAGGAGGAATGAATGACATGTAAAATCAAGTGATTTCTGTCATAAAAAGCCCAGAAGTTAGGGGAATACAGATGTTTGAAATGTTTCACAGAAAAGAAATAAGCAAATTTTGATTCACATGATGTATAAACTGGAATTTGGCAAAATATAATAACATAAAAAGCCCAGAGAGAGGAGAGGAGCCTCTTTTTTACACCTGGAGAATATGTATGTAGTCCTCATACATACATACATATGTGAAAAAATGGGCTTCTTTCTGATGCATATGGATGTTCCCTTTTCTTGTATTAATTTTTCTGATATTATTTTTCAGATAATTTTTCAAAAATAATTAATGCTTCTGATATTAATTTTCCCTTGAGAACAACTGTTTTCCTTTAGTTTATCTTTGGAGAAATTCCTCCCCTTCTTTCAACTTAATTCTTCATTAACCCACAGAGCTAAAATGGTTTGTTCAGCACATAACCCCATGTAGCTTATGGTAATTGCAGCTTAGCATGCTCAAGAAGAAAGATTTAGATTCTAGTATATTGGGAATTTCTCAATATTATTCAGGAATCGATGTGAGAGCAAAATCAATGGTTATTTTTAAGCTGCATTTCTTGAACTATATTGATTTCTTAGCTTGAGAGTAGGGGACAGGATCTGTTATTTAAACATGTAGTTTTAAAGTGGAAAATGTATTCAAGTCCCTATAATTAAACCCCTCACATAGTTTTTTGCAAATGACATATCAATGGGTCTATAACATTATTTCTGTAATTTAATTACAAAATGCTGTTATCGCAAACTTAAGTATAAGAATTTTAAATCAATCACTCATCTATTTTTAATTCTTACACTCAGGATTGGTTTTACTATTTCTAAAAATATTTTCTATATTGACTTTGATGCATCTGAAAGCAATTACAAAAATATATCTGAGATGATAACCAAAAGTTTTAATCAAGAGTTTAGCTTTAGGCATTTTGAAGAATAGTAAATTAGATTTCCTAACACATTAAGCCTTGCCTTTTGTGAGGAGTTTTAAAAAGCCATCAGTAATCAGTTTATTTGATTCAGTAATATAACTCTGTATAAATAAGAGTTGAGGATAGAGTGTATCTAGAAGATTCTTGCTTCTTTCTGATCATCTTTTAGCAGCTTAAAACAGTAACATTTCTGTTAGTAAAGACAGAATAGTTTGTTTTCATCCACCAGACCTCTCAGCCTCTACTTAGTTCAGTGAACTATCCTCCTAGAGGTTTTACATGCATTTTCAAGTGCATTATGCTCTGTGTCCAGTACTCTTGCCTGGAAAATACCATGGATGGAGGAGCCTGGTGGGCTGCAGTCCATGGGGTCGCTAGGAGTCGGACACGACTGAGCGACTTCACTTTCACTTTTCACTTTCATGCATTGGAGAAGGAAATGGCAACCCACTCCAGTGTTCTTGCCTGGAGAATCCCAGGGACAGGGGAGCCTGGTGGGCCGCCGTCTAAGGGATCGCACAGAGTCAGACACGACTGAAGCGACTTAGCAGCAGCAGCAGCATGCTCTGTGTATTATTAAAATAGCTTGTCAAAATGTCCTTTATAAAAACTTAGCAATGTTCTCAGTTTCCATCCCAGATGGAACAATTAGAGCCACAGGATAAAGTCCACAGATTTACTTAAATTTTCAATAGCTAAGTTGCAGTATAATGGATTAAGTGCCAAGTGGGAATGCTGAGGGCTCTACTGAGGGGTGAGATTAGTTTGTACATCTCTCTCCTCTTCTCTTTTTATTTCTAATAAATACATCATGACTTCTATGAGCCCAGATCTTCCATTTACAAATAGGGTGACTGGAACATGTAAGCATATTTTATTTTTTCAACTTTAACATTTTTTATCCCTCTGTTATTGACATCAATGAGGTAAAAATTAAGTTTCCAGCAATGAATGGTGGGATTAATGGAAGTGAGTGTTTTTAAGCTGCTTAGAGCTTGATAAAGAAGATGTAAAACATATAGTCATGGTAAATAAGGACAGGAGTTTGTAAAATTTAGTGGCACTTATTTTTATTTCTTTATACCAGAAAAGTACTTTGATCTCATTAACAATACCAGCAGTTTATTAGTGTTAATCTGGGCTGTTAATATGGACTTCTCTGGTGGCTCAGACAGTAAAGAATCCACCTGCAATGTAGGAGACCTGGGTTTGATCCCTGGGTCAGGAACTTCCCCTGGAGAAGGGAATGACCATCCACTGCAATATTCTTGCCTAGAGAATCCCATGGACAGAGAATCCTGGGCTACAGTCCATGGGGCCACAGAAATACAACTGAGTGACTAAGTATGCACAGAGCGTGCTGTTAATATATTCCCACAAAATATGACAATACAACAAAAATCTTGCCCCAACCAAAGATTGATTTAAAAAAAAAATTATGCTGTGAAATCAAACATTTTGATTCAGAGTTTACTTCATCATGCAGTAATTTGGTAAGCACTGTGTTAAGGTCTTTACAAACATTGTCTCCCTTAGTTCTCATGACAACCACAGTAATAAGTACCCTCACTATTTTAACTTTTCAAGGCAATGGGTAACAAAAGGACATGTAACTGATATAGTTTCTGAGTAAAGTTTGCTTTTCTTTCATAGCACTATATTTTTTTTTTAGCACTTTATAACAATTATATTAATGTTTCAGCTAAAACTAAGAAAGAAAGAACTGATTTTTTAATATCCTAGCATATGCTTTAAGACATAATCTCTGCCCTCAGGGATTACATTTAAAAAGAGAAATTCTTACCAAATTACTTGAGTACTCTACAGCACAGTAGTTATGTGCTATATGGTCAGATCTTTGGAAGATTTGATGTTTGGTATATTGGTAAGTAATGATACTCCCCTGATGACCATTTTCATTATCTGATTTATATTTTAATTATACATATTTTTTGTAAGCAATAAACATTACCAGTAATAATAATAAACTTAAAAGATTTATCAAAGTGTACTAAGAAGAGAGAAATATCTTTAAAATTGTATTTCAAATTCTAACTATGCCACATATACGTTTATAACTAGGTATATATATGAAGGCATATAATGTGGGGAAACAGTGGATACAGTGTCAGACTTTACTTTTTTGGGCTCCAAAATCACTGCAGATGGTGACTGCAGCCATGAAATTAAAAGACACTTACTCCTTGGAAGGAAAGTTATGTCCAACCTAGATAGCATATTCAAAAGCAGAGACATTACTTTGCCAACAAAGGTCCGTCTAGTCAAGGCTATGGTTTTTCCTGTGGTCATGTATGGATGTGAGAGTTGGACTGTGAAGAAGGCTGAGCGCCAAAGAATTGATGCTTTTGAACTGTGGTGTTGGAGAAGACTGTTGAGAGTCCCTTGGACTGCAAGGAGATCTAACCAGTCCATTCTGAAGGAGATCAGCCCTGGGATTTCTTTGGAGGGAATGATGCTGAAGCTGAAACTCCAGTACTTTGGCCACCTCATGCGAAGAGTTGACTGATTGGAAAAGACTCTGATGCTGGGTGGGATTGGGGGCAGGAGGAGAAGGGGATGACAGAGGATGAGATGGCTGGATGCCATCACTGACTCGATGGACTTGAGTCTGAGTGAACTCCGGGAGTTGGTGATGGACAGGGAGGCCTGGCGTGCTGCGATTCATGGGGTCGCGAAGAGTGGGACACGACAGAGCGACTGAACTGAACTGAATGGGCAAATGTGGAACAGTCTGAGAGAGGTTAAATAGGGCAATAAAAATTATAGATGAATACATACAGAGTTGAAATCTGAAATCCAAATTTCAAAAGACCTTTTGGTCTTCAGAGCCCCCATACTTTTTAATTAAAATACAGAGATGGAGCATGCAAGATTTTGAAGAACAAAGTTGATTCTCCAAAATCGCTGAGGATGCTTTGAGATTCTGTCTCGCTGGAGAAATCCATGAAGTGAGGGATGGATACCTTTTCAAGTCTACAGCACAGCATCCAGGACTCTGTCCTTAGCACAAAGAATATGTGACAGTTTTATCCAACCAAAGAGTGGGAAAAAAAAAATCCTTGTTCAAAAAACGGAATTAGCAAATGCATCACAATTTCTTGTACTACTTACTTTCCTCTTCCAAGTAGAGGCCTGTCATACACTGTGTGATATTTTTATGTTATGGACACATGTCCCAAGTCATTTTTCCAAATGCTTAGATAATATGATTTATTAGTAGGTTTTTCTGGTCCCTCCTGGCAGATTACACACGCTTACTGCATTAGTGCTTTAGAAAAATGCCAGGCATGGGCCGCATTATATTCAAATAAAGATATGAAGGCCGTAGGCTAGAAAATTCCTCGAGGACCTTGAGTGGCAGCAACTTAGCTCCTTAAAACAACTTTAGCTCCATTCCTTTAAATAGATTGTCAAAACAGAATTAGCTGCCATTGGCAAAAATTTCAAAAATCTTTGCAGACAGATGACAAGATGCATGTGTCTTGCAGGCAGATGATGATCAGGTTCTTTGTGTCAAGAAGGCAGACAACAAAAGTGACTGCATCTTAAGGAAAATTCAGATAGAACAGCTTTTTTTTGCCTTTGTGAGAGTGATTAAGCTTATTTAACTAAGTTGAAAAATACTAGATACATTTTATTTATATGATGATATGAGCTATGAAGGAAGCCCTTTATTTCTATCCCATAGCCAAAAAATGGGGGTTTTGTAATTGGCATAGCACTGGAAGTTCATATATCACATATATTTCTGGCTTTCATAACCACTATCCAATGCACAGTCATTATATAATTCTTCTCTCAACTAGTTTGCATTAAAATATTTTTATATGTAAGAGATAAAACCTGAGACTTTAAGCATTCCTTTTGTTAAAAAAATGTGACAGGTTTGCAGAAATTATGTGGAAAATTTAGGAAAAGTTTTATCATTTATTTGTTCATTCAACAAATATTTACTCTGAGCTGACCATATATCATGATATATGTTAGGCAAGAAACATTCCTTCTGTTTATCCTTATAGCTTCAACTTAAACATCACTTTCACAGAAAGCCTTCTTTGGCCCCATACTTGGTCTGACAACTGAAATATATTCTCGTAAGCCCTTAATACTCAATCATACATTTTGTTGTTATTGCTACATAATGCGCATCTTTCCCAATTGTCTGTAATCTTGCAGCAATCAGGAACCATAGTGGCTCTGTTAATTACCTTAACTCCAGTGCTCATACAGGAGTTCAGTATTTTTTAAATATGTTAAAAAGGCATACATGCAAATAAGGAAAATGTGGAATAATATTAAATGTAATGCCATTTTGTTAAGAAGTACAATCGACATACAGGGCAGGCGAAACCTGGGTGTCTGAGAATATCAAAACTCGTGGGAGAGGTAACTCAGATAAGATTTGTTAATTTCTCAGAAGGAAAGGTGAGGTAGATGTAACAGGAGTGAAAGAAAAGAGTCTGCTAGCACAGCGGATTTGGAAAACTACGACTGGGGCAGAGAGAGTGAGGTGTAGAATACCAGGAAATGATTCCAGATTCTGGGCAAGTTACAGGAAGCAGCTTCTGAAGGGCTCTTGCTTCCACCTAAGGGATTTCCAGTGTTTATATATTTAAAGTCTATATATGTGTGTATATGTGTGTATATATATAGTCTTTCTATATATATATATATATGTAAAACACTGGAAATCCCTCATAACCTCAAAAAAGTAAGTGAGAAAATGATAGGATTCAATTTTTGTGTGAATAAAACACTCCTAAGAAATAACTACTTCTGGTCTCAAATATCCAAACACTTTTCACCTGGAATACAGATGAAAAGTATTAGTTTAGTTACTTGTATATCTTTATTGACATCTATGCCCAGAAACTCTTATGCATTTATAATAATGTCTGATGTTTCAAACTTTTTTTTTAATTTCATTTTATTTTTAAACTTTACAATATTGTATTAGTTTTGCCAAACATCGAAATGAATCCGCCACAGGTGTTTCAAACTTTTATGATTGTTTTGTATTTTATCTAGAGTGCTTTGTTAATTCATCATCATGAGTTGCTTTTCACATTTTACAGACCATAAAACAATTACAGTATATAGTGTGATTCTCTCTGTTAATCAAATTCATATCACCTGCCTAGAAGCTACTTTCCTTTCACACAGTCATGAGAGATATTTTTGTTTTTTTCTCACAATGACTTGTGAGGCAATGGTTACTTATTAGTAAGCAACAGTATACATCAGAAAATTAAGTACAGTTGCTTAACACTGAGATGCTTCTACAGTAATAATTTTGTCACAAAGTGGCTCTTTTTGTTCCTCTGAAACAGAATAAATTATCAGCAGAAGACTAAGTATAAAAATAAGAGTGATAATTCCACCTTAATTTAGGTGTTAAATTAAAATTATTCATACATTTATTGAGTGGACAGGAAAGCTTCATGAAGAAGTCATCGCAATTGAGAGTAGGAATTGAACTAATTCACTCATTTGACATTTACTGAGTATTTGATATACACAAGAGAAATACCAGTTTGTACCCTCAAGGAGCCTTCAGCCTAGTAAGACAGAGAGGAGAAACCTTTGAAATAAAGTGTGGAAATTATAATAAATGAACACACACACAGTAGGAAGAGAACACTTGGCCTGTGGACTTTAGAGAAAGTTTCATCAGGAAGATGGCATCAGCTTTGTCCTGGGCATGCATGTTACAATAACCTACAGGTAATATCCCAATATTACAAGTGTATTGAGTAGAGTTCCTTGTGCTATACAGTAGGACCTTGTTGATTATTTTATATATAATAGTGAGTGTATATTCATCTGAAACTCTTATTTATCCCTCTCCCTGCTTTTCCACCATTTGCTATGTCTGTGTGTATGTTTCTGTTTTGTATTAAGTTCATTTGTGTCATTGTTTTAAATTCTTAATGTTAAGTGATATCATATGATATTTGTCTTTGACCTACTTCACTTAGTATGATAATCATTAAATCCATCGATGTTGCTGCAGATGGCATTATTTCCCTCTTTCATGGCTGAGTAGCATATCAGTGTGTGTATGTGCCACATCTTTATGCAATCCTCTGTCTATGTACATGTACGTTGCTTCCATATCCTGGCAATTGTAAATAGTGCTGCAGTGGACACTGGGGTGCATGTATCTTTATAAATTATGATTTTCTTGGGATACATACCAAGGAGTAAGATTGTTGCATCATATGGTTGCTCTGCTTTTTGAGTAATCCCCATACTGTTTTCCATAGTGGCTGTACCAATTCACATTCCCACCAATGGATTCCCTTTTCTCCACACCCTCTCCAGAATTTGTTGTTTGTAGACTTTTTAATGGTGGACATTCTGACAGGTGTAAGGTGCTACCCCCATTGTAATTTTGATTTGCATTTCGCTAATAATTAGCAGTGTTGAGCAGCTTTTCATGGACTTTTTTGGCCTTTCCTTGCAGAGCCTGAAATGAAAGCACAGAAAAGGGCATGTCTGAGGCTATGAATAAGTGGAAATGTGTGTTAGGCTTAGGAAAGCATAGTAGGTCTTTGTGTGTTAGCAGAAGGGAACAGGATTAAGGAATATTACATGCTTAGTCACTTAGTCATGTCCAACTCTTTGTGGCTCTTTGGACTGTAGCCCACCAGGCTCCTCTGTCCATGGGATTTCTTAGGCAAGGATATTGGCGTGGGTAGTCATTTTCTGACTTAGGGATCAAATCCATGTCTCCAGTATGGCACATGGATTCTTTACCCACTGAACTATTGGGGAAGCCCTAGGAGTCTTAGGAAAGGAATAAGAGATGGAAATAAGAAGGTAGTTTAGAGCCAGAAGTGATGTAAAGCCACCAGAGTTTAACATAAGGATGTACAGCATCTGGATTTTTTCTAAGGAGGGTAATTTCATACTTGTGTGGGAAGTGAACTAGGCAGAAAGGGAACTAGGGGTAAACTTGACTAAAATGAAAGTTAGGGAATTGGCAGTGATGAGATTAGTGAAAAAGAAGATCTGAAAATCATTTCCCAGATGACTTTGGTGACTTGTTGAATGAGATAATATTTGGGGGAAAGAGGCAAGAATGATTCAGAGACAGCTCAAATAATTGGATTGGAGGTATGTTGTAATCCAAGACCAGAGGACAAATACTAAGATGAGCAAGTTGGAAACATTTACACAAAACAACCTATCTGTTGTGAAAGGCATAGGATAATAAGATCTTAGAAGTTACCTAAAACAACCTCTTTTTCAGATATTATAATTGAATTTATGACAGAGGAATCTTTTGAAGTTCAAAACTCAGTGTTAATTTCAGTGGGAGTTTGAGCTTGGGAAAAAAATACAGATAATCAGATTCACATTCCACTTTGTGGCTAATAAATTGATTTGCAAAACAAATAGAAGTGTAGATGACCTTGAAATGCATTTCAGGCAGTGTTATAGGAATAATGGTTGAAAAAATTTACTGTTTCATATTTCAGGGAGATACTGTCTTAAGACAAAATTTTAGAAAGCAAATATAACATAGTACACAGATTATTTTGTGTAAATGTTTTCTTCTCTTGTGGGGCAGGGGATTATTTACCAATTGTTTGGCAAGGCTATTGCTTTCTTGCATTAATTAGCATTTTGAGATATGAGGCATATGTAACTGTACACATTTCCCATCACTAACAAGTGCCAGAAACACAGTGAATTTTCAATAGCTACTAGTAGAATTAATGTGTGCACACAGAAACGAACGGATTAGTCCAGTTCTCCAGATGCTATCTACAGACCATTATATCAACAGCATCTTGAATTCTAAATGTTCTCACTTGCTCAGTCATGGTGGACCCTTTGGGATCCTATGGACTGTAGTCCACCAAGCTTCTTTGTCCTTGGAATTTTCCAGGCAAGAGAGTTCTAAATACTGGTGCTTTATTAATTCATACTATGCTTTGGCTTCCTTGGTGGCTCAGTGGTAAAGAATCCATCTGCCAATGCAGTAGACACAAGAGACACAGGTTTGATCCCTGGGTCGGGAAAATACCCTGGGGTAGGAAATGGCCACCTGCTCCAGTATTCTTGCCTGAAAAATTCCATGGACAGAGGAGCCTGTTGGGCTACAGTCCATGGGGTCCCAAAGAGTAGGACCTGACTGAGCACACATGAGCATGTGCTTTCATTAACTATTTTATTAAGTTCATCACTACTTCAGCTGATATTATGCTTGGAACTTACCTTCTTATCCCACTGTTCTCACACTCTGTTTGATCTCAGATCTTGCCACTAAGCAGAAATTATTTTAGTAAACATGAAAATATGATTTTTTTCAGTTGAACCTCCATGGTTGCAGTTTTCTTTTTGCTACTGGCATCTGGGGGAGGAAAAAAAATAAAAACAACTTTCAATGCTATCTATTTCAGACTATTCTCTTATACACAGTTAGTTAATAAAAAAGAAAGAAAGAAAAAACCTCTAAGATGAAAATAGCCTATTTTCTGGTTCCTTGAAATGACAGTAATATGAGATTAGTTTTTACAATGATGGAAACTACAGGTGAGTCACAGAGAAGTGTAGCAGACTGCAGACTTTCCAAATGAGTTTCACTGCATGGCACATATTAAAAATAATGACATTATAAGACAGCAGTGTCAATAAAGATATTTGAAATCTTGTGATTTAATTTAATACCATAATATAAATTGTGGAGTCATTACCTTCTGTTTACATCTTGGTTTAACTGTGAATTTGTTATGCATTTATTGACAGATTATTTAATATCTCCCAAGATTTTTTGGTTTGGTTTTGTTGTGTTTCCTTTAAATAATTAGGGTAAGATGTAACCTTCGTAGAGTTGTTATGAGGATTAAATACAAAAGCATTGTGCGGATTGCCTCACACAATATGGAATAGAGCAGATCCTCAGTGGTTATTATTTTTCTCTTGAAAGATTATTTCCTTTGCTGTAAAAGTCTGAAGTCAGATTATGATTTTCTTTCGTCTTTTTTATTTCTATGATCTAGTCATGTTTAAAACTGACCTACATTGTCCTTCTGCGCAAATTTGAATAGAGCCTAAGAGGCTTTTGTTGCTATTTTTAACCTCCTGAACAACACACATGACATACATTTGTATACCATTCTTACTTAGGCATCCTTTCTTATCTATTTCTGTATGTATCCTTTTATGGTATTATGGTTTTCTTATCATAAGAGTATGTGTGTGCATATTAGGTGAAAGACCTTCTTTTTTCTGTTTTGCTTTATTGAAGTATAACTGATATACAAAGAATTGCACATATATATTAAATACAGTTTCAGGAGTTTTAATGTATTGAGTTGGCCAAAAAGTTTGTTCATGTTTTTCTGTAGCACCTTATGAAAAAAGTCAAATGAACATTTTGGCCAACCAATACACACACACTCATGAAACCATCTACACAATCTAGGTCACAGAGAAATTTAACACCTTCCAAAATTTTCATGTGCTCCCTCCTCTTTTTTATGGTAGGAACATTTAACATGAGCTCTACTCTCTTAGTTCATTTCCCTCATAGCTCAGTTGGTAAAGACTCCACCTGCAATGCAGGAGACCTGGGTTTGATCCCTGCGTTGGGAGGATTTCCTGGAGAAGGGAAAGGCTACCCACTCCAGTATTATGGCCTGGAGAATTCCATGTACAGTATAGTCCACGGGGTCGCAAAGAGTCGGACATGACTGAGTGACTTTCACTTTCACTACTCTCTTAAGGTTTTTACTGCATTGAAAAACATTGTTGACTATAGAGATTGCACTATACAGGAGATCCACAGAACTAGTTATTCTTGCATAACTGAAACTTAATGTTCACCCATTGAACAACAACTTATTTCTCCCTCCCTTCCCCCAGTGCCTGATGGTTGCTTTTCTAGTATCTGATTCTATGAGTTTGATTATTCAGATTCCTTATGTAAGTGTAATCATTCATTGTTTGTCCTTCTGGTACTGGCTTATTTCACTTAGCATGATGCTGTCAAGATACATCCATGTTATTGCAAATTGCAGAATTACCTTCTTTTTAAATCTGAATAATATTTTATTGTATTATATGACAATTTTTCTTTCTCCATTCATTTATCTATGAAATTTGTATTGTTCTTATAACTTGTGAATAATGCTGGGATGTACTTGAGAAGGTGGTTATCTGTTTGAGATCATTATTTTAATTATTTTGGCTATATACCTAGAAGTGAGGTTGCTGGATCATGCAGTAGTTCTACTTATAATTTTTTTGTGGAACATCCACACCATTTTTCGTAGTGGCTGTGTCATTTTATATCCCTGGTGACAATGTAGGAGAGTTCCAAATTCTTCACATTCTCACCAACAGTTATTATCTTTTTTAATCTTTTTTATCTTTTTATCCTCACTGATGTGAATTATCTCATTGTGGCTTTGTTTTGCATTTCTCAATAGTTTCCTTTTCTGATATTGAGTTGTATGAATCTTTGTGTATCTTAGTTATTAACCTCTTGTCAGATATGGTTTGCAATTTCTTTTTCTATTCCTTACAGTGCTTTCGCATTCTGTTATTTTCTTTGCTGTGTAGCAGCTACAATAATTAAAACAGTATGCCTGTCTTTACAGGCATAAAGACAGACATATAAACCAAAAGAATGGAGTAGAGAGCCCAGAATTAAAGCTGCATGCATACAATCCATTGATATTTGACAAGAGAGATAAGAATACACAATGGGGAAAAGATAGTATCTTCAACAAATGATGTTGGAGAAACTAGATATCCATAGGCAAAAGAATGAAGGTGGGTCTGTATCTGACACCATACACCAATAAATTCAAAATGGATTAAAGACTTAAACATAAGATGTGAAACTATAAAACTCCTTGAATAAATCATAGAGGAAAAGCTTCGTGACACTGGTCTTAAAAATTATTTCTTGGAAATCACATCAAAAGCACAGTAAACCAAAACAAAACAGACAACTGGGACTTTGTCAAAGAGAAAGTTGTTTTGTTTTGTTTTGTTTATTCCCTAAGTGGTAGAGATACCAGAGAATCTCTTTACCCATTCCCCATTCTTTGTATTGGTTATCATTTTCTTAAGATCTTAAGTCTCAGGAAGTGTCTAATATTCCAGTGCTGCCTTCTCTTTACTAATGACTCTTATTCAACGGATAGTACTTTTTGTTATTATCTGAGCATGTCCACCTCTCTGATTCATTATGACCCAGTGATTGTTTTAAATCTAGGAAAGTACTTCTCCATATTGCTGCTTACCCATTTTTTGAGAAATAAATCTATAAGCATGATTTAAAAAAATAAATCCTATATTTAAGTGAATGGGTTTTACAGTAGTTTTTTTTTTCTTTTTTCCATACACCTCACTCTCTCTTCCCCTCGCCCCATGTCCATAAATCTATACTCTATGTCTGTTTCTCCATTGCTGCCCTTAGATAAATTCTTCAGTAACATGTTTCTAGATTCCATATATATGCATTAGAATATGATATTTATTTTTCTCTTTCTGACTTTCTTCACTGTGTATAATAGGTTCTAGGTTCATCCACCTCATTAGAACTGACTCAAATGTGTTCCTTTTTATGGCCAAGTAATATTCCATTGTGTATAAATACCAGTATTTCTTTTTTTTGTCTTTTTTTTAATTTATTTATTTTAATTGGAGGCTAATTACTTTACAATATTGTATTGGTTTTGCCATACATCAACATGAACCCACCAGAAAAAAAAAAAACATCAATACAGTATACTAACCAATATATATGGAATTTAGAAAGATGGTAATGATAACCCTGTATGCGAGACAGCAAAAAAGACACAGATGTATAGAACAGTATTTCTTTATCCATTCATCTGTCAATGGACATCTAGGTTGCTCCCATGTTCTAGCTATTGTAAATAGTGCTGCAATGAACAGTGGATACGTGTGTCTTTTTCAATTTTGGTTTCCTCAGGGTATATGCCTAGGAGTGGGATTGCTGTGTCATATGGTGGTTTTATTCCTAGTTTTTTAAGGAATCTCCATACTGTCTTGATTAGTGGCTATATCAATTCACATTCCCACCAACAGTGCAAGAGCATTCCCTTTTCTCCACACCCTCTCCAGCATTTATTGTTTGTAGACTTTTTGGTGATGGTCATTCTGACTGGTGTGAGGTGATTTCTCATTGTAGTTTTGAATTGCATTTCTCTAATAATAAGCGATGTTGAGCATGTTTTCATGTGTTTGTTAGCCATCTGTATGTATTCTCTGGAGAAATGTCTGTTTAGGTCTTTTTCCCACTTTTTGATTGGGTTGTTTGTTTTTCTGGTATTGAGTTGTACTAGCTGCTTGTATATTTTGGAAATCAGTCCTTTGTCAGTTGTTTCATTTGCTATTATTTTCTCCAATTCTGAGGGCTGTCTTTTCACCTTGCTTATAGCTTGTTTGCTGTTCAAAAGCTTTTCAGTTTAATCAGGTCCCACTTGTTTAATTTTGTTTTTATTTCCATTACTCTAGGAAGTGGGTCATAGAGGATCTTGCTTTAATTTATGTTATCAAGTATTCTGCCTATGTTTTCCTCTAGAGTTTTGTAATTTCTGCTCTTACATTTAGGTCTTTAATCCATTTTGAGTTTATCTTTGTGTATGGTGTAAGGAGTGTTCTAACTTCATTCTTTTACATGTAGCTATCCAGTTTTCCAAGCACCATTTATTGAAGAGGCTGTCTTTGCCCCATTGTATATTCTTGCCTCCTTTGTCAAAAATAAGGTACCCATAGGTACATGGGTTTATTCTCTGGGCTTTCTATCTTGTTCCATTGGTCTATATTTCTCTTCTTGTGCAGTACCATACTGTCTTGATGACTGTAGCTTTGTAGTATAATCCAATCTTAAGTCAGGAAGATTGATTCCTCCAGCTCCACTCTTCTTTCATAAGACTGCTTTGGCTATTTGGGGTCTTTTGTGTTTCCATATGAATCGTGAAAATCTTTGTTCTAGTTCTGTGAAAATGCCATTGGTAACTTGGGATCGCATTGAATCTGTAGATTGCATTTGGTACTATAGACATTTTCACAATATTGATTCTTCCTACCCAGGAACATGGAATATCTCTCCATCTGTTTATGTCACCTTTGATTTCTTTCATTAGTGTCTTATAATTTTCTCTATACAGTTCCTGTGTCTCCTTAGGTAAGTTTATTCCTAGATATTTAATTATTTCTGTTGCAATGGTGAATGGTATTGATTCCTTAATTTCTATTTCTGATTTTTCATTGTTGGTTTATAGGAATGCAAGTGATTTTTGTATATTGATTTTGTATCCTGAAACTTTGTTAAATTCACTGATCAGTAATTTTCTGATACTATCTTTAGGGTATTCTATGTACAGTATCATGTCATCTGCAAACAGAGAGAGCTTTACTCCTTCTTTTCCAACCTGGATTTCTTTTATTTCTTTTTATTCTCTGACTGGTATAGCTAGGGCTTCCAGAACTATGTTGAATAAGAGTGGTAAGTGGACACCCTTGTCTTATTCCTGATCTTAGGGGGAATACTTTCAGTTTTTCACCATTGATAATAATGTTTGCTGTAAGCTCATCATATATGGCCTTTACTATGTTGTTGTAGGTTCCTTCTATGCCCATTTTTTGAAGAGTTTTAATC
The DNA here is from genome assembly GCF_019923935.1 of Bubalus bubalis. Classification (NCBI taxonomy): domain Eukaryota; kingdom Metazoa; phylum Chordata; class Mammalia; order Artiodactyla; family Bovidae; genus Bubalus; species Bubalus bubalis. The sequence continues at coordinate 100,716,753 of NC_059161.1, read as the reverse complement.
ATAAATGCCAAATTCAGACTTAAATTGAAGAAAATGAGGAAAACCACTAGACCATTCAGTTATCAGTTGAGTTCAGTTCAGTCACTCAGTCGTGTCCAACTCTTTGCGACTCCATGAATTGCAGCACTCCAGGCCTCCCTGTCCATCACCAACTCTCGGAGTTCACCCAGACTCACCTCCATTGAGTCAGTGATGCCATCCAGCCATCTCATCCTCTGGCGTCCCCTTCTCCTCCTGCCCCCAATCCCTCCCAGCATCAGAGTCTTTTCCAATGAATCAATTCTTCGCATGGGGTGGCCAAAGTACTGGAGTTTCAGCTTTAGCATCATTCCTTCCAAAGAAATCCCAGGGCTGATCTCCTTCAGAATGGACTGGTGTATGACCTATATCAAATCTGTTAATTACTATACAGTGAGAAATAGATATAAGGGACTAGATCTGATAGACAGAGTGCCAGAAGAACTATGGACAGAGATTCATGACATTGTACAGGAGACAGGAATCAAGACCATCCCCAAGAAAAAGAAATGCAAAATAGAAAAATGGCTATCTGAGGAGGACTTACAAATAGCTGTGAAACGAAGAGAAGTGAAAAGCAAATGATAAAAGGAAAGATACACCCATTTGAATGCAGAGTTCCAAAGAATAGCAAGGAGACATAAGAAGCCTTCCTCAGCAATCAATACAAAAAAAAAAAAAAAAAAAAAAAATAGAGGATAACAATAGAATGGAAAAGACTAGAGATCTATTCAAGAAAATTAGAGATACCGAGAGAATGTTTCATGCAAAGATGGGCTCAATAAAGGACAGAAATGGTATGGACCTAGCAGAAGCAGAAGATATTAAGAAGAGGTGGCAAGAATACACAGAAGAACTGTACAAAAAAGAGCTTCATGACCCAGATAATCATGATGGTGTGATCACTCACACTCACCTAGAGCCAGACATCATGGAATGTGAAGTCAAGCGGGCCTTAGGAAGCATCATAACAAACAAAGCTAGTGGAGGTGATAGAATTCCAGTTGAGCTATTTTAAATCCTGAAAGATGATGCTCTGAAAGTGCTACACTCAATACATCAGCAAATTTGGAAAACTCAGCAGTGGCCACAGGACTGGAAAAGGTCAGTTTTCATTCCAATCTCAAAGAAAGGCAATGCCAAAGAATGCTCAAACTACCACACAATTGCACTCATCTCACACGCTAGTAAAGTAATGCTCAAAATTCTCCAAGCCAGGCTTCAGCAGTATGTGAACTGTGAACTTCCAGATGTTCAAGCTGGATTTAGAAAAGGCAGAGGAACCAGAGATCAAATTGCCAACATCCATTGGATCATCAAAAAAGTAAGAGAGTTTCATAAAAACATCTATTTCTGCTTTATTGATTATGCCAATGCCCTTAACTATGTGGATCACAATAAATTGTGGAAAATTCTGAAAGAGATGGGAATACCAGACCACCTGACCTGCCTCTTGAGAAACCTGTATGCAGGTCATGAAGCAACAGTTAGAACTGGACATGGAACAACAGACTGGTTCCAAATAGCAACAAGAGTACATCAAGGCTATATATTGTCATCCTGCTTATTTAACTTATATGCAGAGTACATCATGAGAAATATTGGGCTAGATGAAGCACAAGCTGGAATGAAGTTTGCCAGGAGGAATATCAATAACCTCAGATATGCAGATGACACCACCCTTATGGCAGAAAGTGAAGAACTAAAAAGCCTCTTGATGAAAGTGAAAGAAGAGAGTGAAAAAGTTGGCTTAAAGCTCAGCATTCAGAAAAACTAAGATCATGGCATCTGGTCCCATCATTTTATGGCAAATAGATGGGGAAACAGTGGCTGACTTTATTTTTTGGGGCTACAAAATCACTGCAGATGGTGATTGCAGCCATGAAATTAGAAGACACTTCATCCTTGGAAGGAAAGTTATGACCAACCTGGACAGCATATTAAAAAGCAGAGACATTACTTTGTCAACAAAGGTCTGTCTAGTCAAGGCTATGGTTTTTCCAGTAGTCATGTATGGGTGTGAGAGTTAGACTATAAGGAAAGCTGAGAACCGAAGAATTGATGCTTTTGAACTGTGGTGTTGGAGAAGACTCTTGAAAGTCCCTTTAACTGCAAGGAGATCCAACCAGTCCATCCTAAAGGAGATCATCCTGGGCGTTCATTGGAAGGACTGATGTTGAAGCTGAAACTCCAATAGTTTGGCCACCCGATGCAAAGAACCAATTCATTTGAAAAGACCCTGATGCTGGGAAAGATTGAGGGCAGGAGAAGGGGATGACAGAGAAGGAGATGGTTGAATGGCATCACCGACTCAATGGACAGGGGCTTGGTGAACTGTGGGTGTTGGGGATGGACAGGGAGGCCTGGCGTGCTGTGGTTCATGGGGTCGCAAAGAGTCGGACATGACTGAGTGACTGAACTGAACTGAACTTAATCATGAATGAGTGCTGAATTTTGTCAACAGCTTTTTATGCCTCTTGAGATTATCATATGATTTTTATGTTTCAGTTTGTTAATATGGTATATCACATTGATTGATTTGCATATATTGAAGAAGCCTTGTATCCCTGGAATAAACCCAACTTGATCGTGGTGTATGAGCTTTTCGATGTGTTGCTAAATTCTGTTTGCTAAAATTTTGTTGAGGATTTTTGCATCTGTGTTCATCAGTGATATTGGCCTGTAGTTTTCGTCTTTTGTGTTGTCTTAGTCTGATTTTGGCATCAGGATGATGGTGGCCTCGTAGAATGAGATTGAAAGTGTTCCTTTTCTGCAATTTTTTGAAAGAGTTTTAGAAGGACAGGCATTAGCTCTTCTTCTGTAAATGTTTGATAGAATTCTCCTGTGAAGCCGTCTGGTCCACGGCTTTTGTTTTGGGGGAGATTTTTGATTACAGCTTCAATTTCAGTATTTGTAACTGGGTTTTCATAATTTCTATTTCTTCCTGGTTCAGTCTTGGAAGGTTGAAATTTTTTAGGACTCTGTACATTTCTTCCACGTTATCCATTTTATTGCCATATGCTGCTGCTACTGCTTCTAAGTCGCTTCAGTCATGTCTGACTCTGTGCAACCCGATAGACGGCAGCCCACCAGGCTCTGCCGTCCCTGGGATTCTCCAGCCAAGAACACTGATGTATAGTTGTCCATAATAGTCTTTTATAATCCTTTGTATTTCTGCATTGTCTGTTAAAATTTCCCTTTTTCATTTCTAATTTTGGCGATTTGATTCTTCCTTTTTTTTTTGAGGAGTCTGGCTAAAGGCTTGTCAATTTTATCCTCTCAAAGAACCAGCTTTCAGTTTTATTTATCTTTAGTATTGTTTCTTTCACTTCTTTTAAATTTATTTCTGCTCAGATCTTTATGATTTCTTTCCTTCTACTGATTTTTGTTTTTTGTTGTTGTTGTTGTTGTTCTTTTTCTAGTTGTTTTAGGTGCAAAGTTAGGTTGTCTATTCGATGTTTTTCTTGTTTATTGAGGTAGGATTGCTATAAACTTCCCTCCTAGAATTGCTTTTGCTGCATCACATAGTTTTTGAGTTGTCGTGATTTCATTGTCATTTATTTCTAGAAAATTTTGATTTCCCTTTCTGATTTCTTCAGTAATCTGTTGGTTATGTAGAAACATGTTGTTTAATCTCCATGTGTTTGTGTTTTTTACAGTTTTTTTCTCATAACTGATATCTAGTATCATAGTGTTGTGGTCGGAGAAGATGCTTGATATGATTTCAATTTTCTTAAATTTACTGAGGTTTGATTTGTGACCCAATATGTGGTCTGTCCTGGAGAATCTTCCATGTGCACTTGAGAAGAAGGTGTATTCTTCTACATTTGGATGGAATGTCCTGAAGATATCAGTGAGATCCATCTCATCTAATGTATCATTTAAGACTTGTGTTTCCTTATTAATTTTCTGTTTTGATGACATGTCCATTGGTGTGAGTGGGGTGTTAAAATCTCTTCCTATTATTGTGTTACTGTCAATTTCTCCTTTTATGTGTGTTAGTGTTTGTCTTATGTATTGAGGTGCTCCTATGTTGGGTGCATACACACTTACAATTGTTATGTCTTCCTCTTGGATTGCATCCTTGATCATTATGTAGTATCCTTCCTTATCTCTTGTAATCTTCTTTATTTTAAAGTCTATTTTATCTGATATGACGATTGCTACTTCAGCTTTCTTTTGCTTCACATTTGCATGGAACATATTTTTCCATCCTCTCACATTCAGTCTATATGTGTCTTTAGGTCTGAAGTGGGTTTCTTGTAGACAGCATATATATGGGTCTTTTTTTTTTTTTTTTGTAGCCATCAGCCTGTCTGTTGGAGAAGGCAATGGCAACCCACTTCATTACTCTTGCCTGAAAAATCCCATGGATGGAGGAGCCTGGAAGGCTGCAGTCCATAGGGTCGTGAAGAGTGACTTCACTTTCATGCATTGGAGAAGGAAATGGCAACCCACTCCAGTGTTCTTGCCTGGAGAATCCCAGGAACAGGTGAGCCTGGTGGGCTGCCGTCTATGGGGTCACACAGTCATACACGACTGAAGTGACTTAGCAGCAGCAGTAGCAGCCTGTTTGTGTCTTTTGGTTGGAACATTTAATCCGTTTACATTTAAAGTGATTATTAATATATATGTTCCTATTGCCATGTTCTTAATTGTTTGGGGTTGATTTTGTAGATCTTTTTTCTTGTATTTCTTGACTATATAAGTCCCTTTAACATTTGTTGTAAAGCTGTTTTGGTGGTACTGAATTCTGTTAACTTTTGCTTGTCTGAAAAGCTTTTTATTTCTCCATCAATTTTGAATGAGATCCTCGACAGGTACAATAATCTTGGTTGTAGATTTTTTCCATTTCAGTACTTTAAATATATTCTGCCATTACCTTCTGGCCTGAAGTTTCCCTGAAAGATCAGCTGTTAAACGTATGGGGTTTCCCTTGTATGTTACTTGTTGCTTTTCCCTTGCTGCTTTTACTTTTAATGTTGTTTCTTTGTGTTTAGTCTTTATTAGTTTGATTAGTATGTGTCTTGGTGTGTTTATCCTTGGGTTTATCCTGTATAGGACTCTTTGCACCTCTTGAACTTGATTGACTATTTCCTTTTCCATGTTGTGGAAATTTTCAACTATAATCTCTTCAAAAAATTTCACATACCGTTTCTTTTTCTCTTCTTCTTCTGGGACCCCTATAATTTGAATGTTGGTATGTTTGATATTGTCCCAGAAACTATCCTCAGTTCTTTTCATCCTTTTTACTTCATTCTGCTCTTCAGATGTTATGTCCACCTTTTTATCTTCCAGCTCTTTGATTCGTTCTTCTTCTTCAGATACTCTGCTATTGATTCCTTGTATTTTTAATTTAAGTAATTGTGTTGTTTGTATGTTTATTCTTTAATTCTTTGGCTCTTTGTTAATTGATTCTTGCATTTTCTCCGTTCTGTTTTCAAGGTTTTTGATCATCTTTACTATCATTATTTTGAATTATTTTTCATTTAGTTTGCCTGTTTCCTCTTCATTTGTTTGGACTTCTCTGTTTCTAGTTTGTTACTTTATTTGTGTAGTATTTTTCTGCTTTTTCATTTTTTCTTTTTAACTTACTAAGTTTAAGGTCTCCTTTCCACAGGCTTCAAGGTTGAATTCTTTCTTCCTTTTGGTTTCTACCCTCCTAATGTTGGTACAGTGGTTTGTGTAAGCTTCCTATCATGTAAGATATTTGTTGAGTTTTTGTTTGTTTGATTGTTTTTCCTCTGATGGGCAAGACTCAGTGAGGTGGTAATCCTGTCTGCTGATGATTAGGATTGTATTTTTGTTTTGTTTTTGTTTAGATGAGGCATCCTACACAGGGTGCCACTGGTGGTGGGTGATGCCAGGTCTTGTATTCAAGTGGTTTCAGACTCTGATGCTGGGAGGGATTGGGGGCAGGAGGAGAAGGGGAGGACAGAGGATGAGCTGGCTGGATGGCATCATGGATTCAATGGACGTAAGTCTGAGTGAACTCCGGGAGTTGGTGATGGACAGGGAGGCCTGGTGTGCTACGATTCATGGGGTCGCTAAGAGTCAGACACGACTGAGCGACTGAACTGAACTGAACTGAAGGGTTAGTTCTTTGGAAGCCTAAGGTCTTGGAGTCAGTGCTCCCACTCCAAAGGCTCAGGGCTTGATCTCTGTTCAGTAGCCTGAGTAATAGGAGCTGCAGTCCAGTCCCTAGTGGCAGGATGAGCACTGAAGTCTTTGCAAGAGTACTGTTGGATGGGCACAGAGGGCACCTGCAAACCTGTCTGCAACCTCAGGCCGAGTAGCAATAATTCTTGGAGCAGTCCATTCACTGGAAAATTCCTCCTGGGTCAAAGCCTCTTCAGTAGTTGTAATGATTGTTCATATATCCTAAAATTATTATTTGCCTGTGTGTTAGCTTTAAAAATTTGTGTTATTAAATCCTTTCATTTCACCTTATTTCCTTTAAGTAAAGAAAAGTCAATATTAAATATTATTTATTTGTTGTACAGATATGGTCACAATCATTTTTTATTCAGCAAAATTTTTTATATCTTTTCAATAGACATCAAAAACCATTCTAGAGTTAGTAATACAATAAGGACTAGCCAGATAATATTTCTGTCCTTCTGGGGCTCTTGTTGAAACAAGACAGTCAAGTAGAGATAAATGCAGTGAAGTTAATAGAGCCAGATTATAGGATATAGGTTAACCAGTGGGACCAGTTGTCATAGTAGATTTCCGTAACAAACTGAATCCTAAATAATGAAGGGGAAGCAAACATATGACAATGTGGGTGGAGCATAGTGTCTCAGGAATAATTTAAAGCAAATTCAAAGGCCCTGAGATAGCATGTCTTGGCTTGTTGTGGAATACCTTTATAATGCAAGAGTAGTTGATAAAAAGATAATGAATTCAGAGTAGTAGGAAAGATTGGCAACAAGTGGGACCACAGAGGACAGAAAAATAAACCTTTTGACTTATACCAAGTGTAATATGAAATATTACAGAATTTTAAGCAGGCATTTATCATAACCAGATATGCATTAATAAAATAATGATGACTATTTGTGAAGTATACTTTACTGTGGGATAGCAGCAGAAGCAATCAGTTCAATTTGGTGACCTGTACAATATTCCAGGTAAGGAGGACAGTAACTTGGGCTGGGATAGCAACAGTGAAAATGAAGAGAGCTGGCCATTTTCTAGGAAAAAAATCTACGGTAACCACTGAAGGCACAAAGGAAATGTTTACATATAGATATAAATGAATGATTTTTTCCTAAGTTTGGGGACTGAGCAAATGAGTAATACCATTTACTGTGATAGGGAAAACTTGGAGGTAGTTTTCTTAGAAAAGACATGGTAATATCTGAGAAAGGGCCCTGGAAGACAACTTGGATGACCTGAGTTATGGCTGTTATTTTTTTCTTGATGAATAGTGTACTAAGAAATGAGACAAAATCATACCAATCTTAGTTTAATCAGGTAAATTCATTTAGATGGTTGTAAAGTTTACTTCTAATTCTAAAGCCTTCTAATATGATGAAATTAAATAAATTATAAGCCCCAGTAGGTTTCTGCTTCAAATGTTCTTAGTATATTTATTCTATATAATTTGATTCTTAGGAATTTTTGAAAATGCTTTCTATGATATTACAATATATGAGTTATATGCTTTCAAAAATCTCATTTTGTGTTTATGCACAGTACCGTGATATTGAACAATAAATCATTTTCAATTATTAGTTATAATTTAACAAAATAAATTACATTGTTTTGTATTTACACACAAAAATTAAAATTTTGCTTACTATATATTATCCTTTGGTTAGGCACATAAGCACATACATGTTGATTCGTGTGCTAAGCTACACATACACACACACAGAATTCAAGGCAGAATGTTGTATCTATTAATAGAATATTTAGCCTCGGATATTATGTAAATTTTCTAACTATTTAATTCTAATATGGATTCTCCTTTTTTTTAAAAAAAAGTGTAATTAGATATTTCTTTGAAATGTTTTTATTAAATAAATCAAAGTATAAGAGAAGTTTATATTCCCACTACCTCCTCACTTCATTAAAGACAACAACTTAATGGGGTCATTTGTACTGTTATAATATAGTTTCTTCGAGATCACCTACATCAGTTTCCCCGAACTGAAAGCCCAATTACTTTGTGCTTCATTTTGTTTCTTTCTCTGTCCTTCCTTCTCATGATCCTTCTTTCTCCTGTTTTCTCACTTTGTCAGTAAGAAAAATCTTTCCAACCTGGCCTTCAGTATCTTTGTGCACCCTTCTCCCTTTAAGTGTATGCTTAGTTGCTCAGTCATGTCCAACTCTTTGTGACCCCATGGACTGTAGTCTGCCAGGCGCCTCTGTTCGTGGGAATACTCCAGGAAAGAATACTGGAGTGAGTTGCCATTCCTACTCAGGTATCTTCCCAACTCAGTGATCAAACCCAGTTCTCCCACATTACAGGAGGATTCTTTACCATCTGAGCCAGGAGGGAAGCCCTCTCCCTTTAAGAGGCTCTAGAATTGACACTGTCCTTGGTACTGAAATCCTAGACGTCAAAATGATTTCAATAGAGCATATCTACCATCTGAGGACAAAGGAAATAGAGTCTTTCATGTTCTCAAAGAATGAAGAAGAGATTTACCAAAAACAACAACAACAACAACTACTATCATTTTTCTTTGGGTGAAAGTAGTTTCCATAATCATGAATTTAAAAAGTAATAATATTTCCTTACCTATATACTCCACAGCAGCCCCACATATAGGCCCCCAATTTATCGCCCTTTTGAGTGGATTCAATATTATAAAGATTCTTACACACTTGGGAGTATATCCCACTTTTATTATTTGTTAGCTACACTTTAAGTGAAGTGCATTTTTGATATTATGATACCAATTGGCTTAGGAAAAAAATTAGGACTATTTGAACTGTATTATCTCATTCTAGGTTGTGTTACTAGGCTCTGAAGACTGGTGCACTATAACTATAGTCTTCTAAATGTTGAATGTGGTTCTAGTAGTCATGTCCCTTTGAAACTATGGTGTATCTTACAGGAACACGAAAACCAAATTCACTGTCAGTAAGTTGAGATGTTATGCTTTTCCTATGCTGTCAAAAATCATACAGAAGACACATACTATGATATATATAGATCCTTCTTCAGGGTAAATCCTCAGTATACTAGAAAACTCTTAAGGGAGAATTAAACTTGTTTTTATTTTTCCCCATTTTTCAGTCTTCTTACAGCTTTAATAACACCTTCACATATGACTAGTATCTTGACAGAAACGTCAGTAATAGGACAGTCAAATCAATTTGCCATTGTAATATTCACAGTCTTATTCTAAACACCTACCTGGTCATAAACTGAAGGGTCTGGATCTTCCCTGAAGATATTTCTGCAATAGATAGACACAATTATTAAATAATTTAATAGTAAATGATATCTAATGCATTAAATGAAAATATTTTCTGAACAGGTAACCTTGTTTAGTTTAGGATTCAAGGTAAAGGAATATAGTATTTCTTAGTGTAGTACAGCAGAAAATGGGAATATCCCAACTCTTAGGCCATCCGGACACCTAATATTGATGCTTACATGAAGTATCCATAATATGAAACTCACTAAGTTAAAAATATCTTGGCATAAGGGGATATCAAAATCACATGGAATTATTCTAATAAAAATGACAATGGCATTGATTTTTCAACAAGAATTAGAAGACTGATAAAAATAGCTGAATATAGTAAAATTAAGCAAAAGAGTAAATTTGACTTCTATCTAAAATCCAGAATATTGGATGATTAATCTATAAACCTATGTAATATAGCATAGTTTTGAGTCAGGAACCTTAGTTTGTATTATTTAAATACCAGTGAATATAAATTAGCCAGAAACTAGAGTAACGATGCAGAATGAATCAGAACTCAGAGGTTACACCTAGAGACACCAGGTAGATTTCTGCTTTCTTGAAATCCAAGATAATGTAAATATTTTTAACAATTTTAATTGTAGACAAAGTAAAAAGTCATGGGGAAAACATAATAACCATTACTTTATGTAGCAATTATCATCAACAGTGATGAGGGGAAAATTCTTGCCTTCATGGACTTTGTATTTTGGCCATGGAATCAGATCTTAATTAATAACATAGCATGTTACTCTTAAGAAACAGCATATTCAAAAGTCTTGAGACAAAAGGAATTATAGCAGCACAGTATGACTCAAACAGGAAAAGAATGAGGGGCATGGTGCAAGTTGAGACTGAAGAAGTAGGTGGTCATCAGACCATGCAAGGACTTACAGTGGTATAGGCTGTATCTTTGAGGATAGAATCTGGAGCTCTGCACTTATAACCAATAGTCCAGTCATTCTTATCTGTATTAATTTATGTTTGAGGGTGCTGGCCTATAAATAATCCTTAATAATTGTCTTTGGACACCCAGGCTTTGTGAATAACCCATCAGTGTTAGGCACAATCAGAGGAGGATGGAAATGGATACCCACACTTTAGACTACAGGGAATTTCCATAGAGAACTGTACCTTAGATTATACCAAGTTGAACAACATTTAATGTGTTCTATAGACCTGAAACTTAACAGGTTTTGGTACCCAGTTTCACAAATTTTAGAATCAAAAAAATAAAAATAAAAACAGGAAAAAAGGAATGAAAACTGAAGAGAATTAAAGAAGGAAAAAATAGGATGATAGATAAGTAAGTGAGGTCCTAATGATTATTTTGAAGAATGTAAGGAGATAACAATCATAAGTGTGAACCTTAATAATGAAGGCAAGAATTTCTGCCTCATCACTGTTGATGATAATTGCTACATAATGTAATGTTTATTATGTTTTCCCCGTGACTTTTTTCTCCTGCTTTCCTATCAGGTCACATTTGCTTTCAGTCTCTCACAATGATAAGGCATTTGAGTGAAAATATATAAATAATAAGGAATGACTGATTTGTTTTCAATGTTCAAGGCTGTAAGCAGCTTAGAATCTGCTTCATATAGCTGAAAGTATTTGCCTAACTGCCTTTGTAAAAGCTCACTTTGTTTACTATCCCAAATTCATCATTCAGAGACACTTAGAAGAAGAAAAGATACAATTCTGAATTAGTAATTGGGAAGAAATTATTGATATTCCTTATTGATCTCCTCCTCTACAGGTACTTTTCACAACTGCCAGCCCTGTGGCAGAAAATGCATCTCCTAATATTACCTGTCTTGCTTAGTGGGTTGGTGTATTTTTATCAGCTTCTGACATGTCATAACCTGATGAATGAAAAAGCAAAATTAAGAAATGTGATATCTCACTGTCAGCCTAACGTTGATTTTCCGTAAGCCAGAGGAGAGGCAGCTGCCCAGAAACCTTCAAGCTGGGATGGAAAAAATTGTGGGTGGGCTAGAAGGTCAAGAGGGCCATAAAGAAAGGTCAATTTACTTTTAGGTCCTTTTCAGTCTACCATTTACAGTGTTTTTACTTTGGATTTATAAAAATCAGCAAGTAGGAGGGAAGTGAAACTCTGAGATAGCTCTCGGTAGGAGGACAGACAGTGAGTGGCCCTGGCTTTCAACTTCAAATCAAAGGGAAAGAACAAGGATGTTGATATATCCTCCTGTATCTTTTTGAAAGAGAGGTCCTGCCATGATGAAACCCTGCTGATTTCCTTCAGGATGAACTAGCTGACTGCTGAGAGAGAAAAGCTCCACTGCCAACTGTTCTATTCCCCATGAATAGGGAAGCAGAGGGAGGCAGATTATCCTGAATAATCTGCTTCAGAGGGTAAACAAAATGAAATGTAGGAGTAACAGAGAAGAGATGGGATTGAAATAAGAAAGATCAGGGTTGGAGGTGGAGGGAGGAGAGAATGCTTAGCAAGACCTTAGCAAAATAAAGAGATTTGAGAGTGGGTAGGGATCAACAAAAAGGGAAAGAAATGTCACAAAAGATGGAAATAAAGTAAATGGAAAACTCCAGAGCACACACACAAAAGTAAATTGTGAAAATAGGGGGTAGTAGAGCACAACTTTCTTTTTATAAACAAAGGGCTTTAAATATGAAAGTCTGTATTTTGAAAGCACTTAATTTGATAGTTATAAAAGGAGAAGTGACGCTGGAATCTTATAATTAATGGGTGTTCATCACTCCTGTGACAGGGTCCATCCTGAGTGGGTAGACACTGCAGTGAATGTAGATCTGTCAAGAGAAATGCTCATAAATTCTACAAACAAAACGAAAGTATTAGACTACTGTATTGTTAGACTTTCCAGAGAGGAACACGATTATCTGGGATTTTAGACAGTATGCTTTTTTATTTGACGAAAGGGCTGACTTTCAAAAGACAATTTCCTGCTGTTCTCAATGAGTATGATTTGATCAACCCAGGGTTAACATATGACACATAATTCCTGTAAGACACATTTGTGGATGGATGAAATTTGTACTTACTGTGTTTTTCATTGTAGCCTTTTTTCTCATAGGAAATTAGTCCTCTCTTAGGAGATAGAGTAGCAACAATGTATTAAGTATACCTGTGGCGGATTCATTTTGATATTTGGCAAAACTAATACAATTTTGTAAAGTTTAAAAATAAAATAAAATTAAAAAAAAAAGAAATAAATCTAAAGGCTCAGTAACAATCTGTAGAAAAAAAGATGTGATTTGGTCAAGGATTATTGAAACTACTCAAATCATTCAAATATATTAATAAATTTTGTGAAGAAAAAAATGAAAAAATATCAAGCCCACATTTTGCTTCTATTGCAAAACTACTTCTATGATATAAACTTTCATGTTACATTACTCATTTAAAACACTTTGATCATCCATCCAGTTTTAGCTCAGGGGTCACTTCTCATCAATTTCCTGAGGCCCCCTCTTTCCTCCCTTATGTTTAAGTCTCTATCTTATACCTTCACTGTCCTTGTATTTCTCCTACCTGAAAACTTGTCACACTAGATGGTAATTGACCATTTATTTGTCTGCCAGGCTCCTCTGTTCATGGACTTCTTTAGGCAAGAATACTGGAGTGGGTAGCCATTTCCTTCTCCAGGGGATCTTCCCAAACCCAGGGATTGAACCCAAGTCTCCAGTATTCTTGCCTGGAGAATTCCATGGACAGAGGAGTCTGGTGGGCTACAGTCCATAGGGTGGCAAAGAGTCAGGCACGACAAGCGACAGCACAGCACCTGCATTGCAGGTAGATTCTTACCATGTGAACTACCATGGGAGCCCAAATAACAGTCTGACTGAGGGTCAAAGCCAAGTTTACCTCACTGCTCTGGCTATAGGATTTGGTGCAGTGAATGACTCACAACACACAGAAAATACTTAAGGAATGGCAATAGCTAATATTGTTGGAAAGTACCAGATATTGTTATGAGATTTCAATACATTAAATTATTTAATGTTTAGAACATTAAAAATTGAGTACAGTGTTTATCCTCATTTTAAAAATGAATAAACTGGATATTGTGACCTCTTCAAAGCCTTGCTGTAAGAAGCAAAGCTCCAAGTCAGACTCAAGCAAGTTATTTCCAGACCTGGTCTCTTAGCCATTGTTTGTACTATCTCTCAAACAGCAGAAACAGAAAGCTGATTATCTAGCTCTTCAGTTAGTTCAGTCACTGAGTCGTGTCTGACTTTTTATGACCCCATGAATCGCAGCACACCAGACCTACCTGTCTATCACCAACTCCCGGAGTTCACTCAGACTCACGTCCGTCGAGTCAGTGATGCCATCCAGCCATCTCATCCTCTGTCGTCCCCTTCTCCTCTTGCTCCCAATCCCTCCCAGCATCAGAGTCTTTTCCAGTGAGTCAACTCTTCTCATGAGGTGGCCAAAGTACTGGAGTTTCAGCTTTAGCATCATTCCTTCCAAAGAAATCCCAGGGCTGATCTCCTTCAGAATGGACCGGTTGAATCTCTTTGCAGTCCAAGGGACTCTCAAGAGTCTTCGCCAACACCACAGTTCAAAAGCATCAATTCTTCGGCGCCCAGCTTTCTTCACAGTCCAACTCTCTAGCACTTACCATGTCATATTGATGATACTTCTTCATGTATCATCTCTAGTGGGAGAAACTACTTAGGAGCAAAATGAGATCTTATTCAAGTGCCACAATGTTTCTCTTGAGCTCAAAAGGCAGAGCAGTTCTGTAAACTTTGTCTGTAGAGGTTTGCTGTAGAAACCTGTAGTGAGTTCATGTGATCACTTTGGAGTCACTTCTGTAAGCATTGTTCTTGATACTAATTAGCATCTTGAATGTGACTAACATCTCTGAAAAGGAATGTCTGAATAAAGTCAGAAGCTTGCTTTAGTAAAATCAGAACAAGTTGCTCTTCAGAGACCTTTGAAAGAAAGGACAGGCAATGTAGTACATATCCTTGAGAAAAAAAGAAAATTTGCAAAAATTGTGAATTATTTTAAATACTCCAGAAACTTGTACACTGCAATTGACTGTCTCTTAATATTGGGTATAAAGAGTTTAGGAAGAGTAGTCAAGTACAGATTTGATTACTATGAACACTGCAGCATGTCATTTAATAATAAATATATACATGTACCTCTGTTGTTTCCATCTATTATCTTTTAAACAAACAAACAAAAAATAACCCATTGTAGTGAGAAGAGGAAGTCTTCAAAAATGCTGAAAAGTGCAAAGTAAAACAGCTTCTTTCCCTTTTTTTTTCTGTTTGCTAAAGGAGTGTGTGTAATGCATAAATCCGCTGTGTAATAGTGTGTGTGCTGTGTGTGTACAAGCATTTAGGATTCTGGGAAGAAAACAAGAGAGATGTCCAGGAGAAGGTAGTCCCGGTGAGGACCATGTTGCTATATTTACTGATTCATCTCTAGTGCCTAGAGCATTAGCAGTTATATATTAGATGCAAAATAAATATGTGTAGAATTAATAAATTATGTATGAGTGAAATATGAATGTGTTCATCTCCTAAGACCTCTGTTTTAACAGAATTGGGTGCAATATAGCAGAGTACTTGCTATTTATAATAGAAGAAAAGAGAAATCAAATCTGCCTATAGCATAATGGAAACCATCATTGAGAAAATGAGCCTTGAGAAATGAATAGAACAAAATACGAGAGGAGATTTCACACTGGAAAATGTTGATGATATCATTGGACTTGGTGTAGATTTATTAAATGATCATCTTATCCTCTGAAATAGCCCTGACCCTCAACCAAGAGCAAAATGAAATAATAAATAACATCATCTTGCTATGTGTCTTTAAGGTAATGGAACAGACTTCATAAACATTTAAATACAACAGCTTTTATTTTTCCAAGTGGGTATTTTCCATTTCAAAGAAGTTACTTTGGAAATAAAAAATATAATACTATATATAACACAACTTAGTTTTCTGTAATGTATTGATAATGATCAATTCTCTTTTCATTCAGACAGTGAAACATGGAAAATATGCAAAAATGGCAAAGCGTGCAAAGTCATTAGTATCCATAGCAACTGAGGATTGAGAAATGCTTGTTTAAATAAAATTCTATATGTAATTAGAGAGTAATGAAGTTAGAATATGTTTGCATTTTATAAAGTGCCTTACTATAAATCCTTAAAGAGAAGTTTCAAAGATATTTTCAGAGTAGAAAGAAGACACTTATTTAATTGAATGTATGCAATACCATTTGTTTCTATTTAATATAAATAAATAGAGCAAGTCCATTTTACATTAGCACTTTGTGTAATGCTCATGACTTAAAGGACAGAACACTTAACTTGAAGGACAGAGATCTAGATTCTGATTTCATATTTGTGACAAACTCCTTGAGTGATTTTTAGACTAATAACTTCACATCCTTGGGCTTCAGTGACTTTAACTGTAAAATGAAGCAGTTGAGCCAGGGGAACCCTGCGTGATACCCTGTAACTAGAGTCTGTGGTCTTCTGGGTAAGCCATTACTAGCAAAAAATGAATGAATGCAATGGCATAAGTAAACATAGAAGGATAAAAAAAAGATTTGTAAAGGTGCCTTGGAATGATAGTAACGGAACACTTTGTTGTAAATTGCTCTCTCTGTGTCTCATATCAAATTTGCAAATTAGAGACCTGGGGAAAAAGGGCACTAATTGTAGAACAAGAGAGTATTCTGAAAGATAATATTCACCAAGCCAGTGAAAACTGCTCAAATCAAAACACCACTATTATTAATTTTGCTGAACAAAATTGGTTTCCAAAAATTGATATTTAGTTTGTTGTGAAAAATATTTTGCATTTCATGTTTAAGAGGCCATTCAGTCTTAAGAGTTCTACAAAAGCCAATACTCATAATCTGGTTTCCTAGTTAGATATCCCCAAGCAGAGATCCTTTTCTTCTATCACAGAGGTCCTCAAAGTTGGCTATCAATCAAAATCACTTGGGGTTCTTTTGTGTAAACAAACATACAAATCAACTTATTTTTCGGCTCTCCTCTGGACTAACTGAACCAGATTTTGTGGGTCATGGGACTCAGACACCAATATTTTTAAAAACTCCACCTGACTTGATTTGGTGGTGCTAGTGGTCAAGACTCCACCTGCCAATGCAGGGGACATAAGAGATGTGGGTTTGATCCTGGGTCGGAAAGATCCCCTGGAGGAGGGCATGGCAACCCACTCCAGTATTCTTGCCTGGGGACCCCCGTGAACAGAGGAGCCTTGCAGGCTATACAGTCTATGGGGTCACAGAGTCAGACATGAGTGAAGCAACTGAGCCCACATGCCTACCTTGAAGATATTGTGCAAATAGAAGAACCCCTGAAAGCTCACTGCCTCCCTCATACAGGCATTTAATTTATTCAGAGATTAAATGTAGGCTTAGACTGACCGTGCTGATATCTATTAATTTCACTAATCCTAACAGTGTGGAGACAGCTATTATGGCCTGCCTTCACATTTTCCTTCTGAAGAAACATAGGAAGTTACTATTCCATAAGAAAGGAAAGCAAATTATTTGCATTAACCACATACATTTATTGTTCTCAAAAGTGCCACCACTTTGATTCTTACTAAAGTTTTACATTTTATTAAATGTTGAATTTTTATAGCTACCATACACTTTCATAATCTAATTCAAACCTTTTAGTTTGCAGGTAAGAAAATTAAGGCTTAGAGGGTGAAAATGTTGCTCACTGTAACAGAACCAAAAATCAGCAGAACCACTTCAATATCCAAGTTTCCAGATGCTCATTTTATTACATATTAAACCCTACTGACCCCTGACATTTTGTATTCCTACCACAGAAAGGACAGAAATGTTGTAACTGTTAGGAAGCTTGCATAAGCAACCTCAGTGCTTTAAATCCCTTATTATAGAATACACATCCATATATTTGATACCAATGTAGTGTGTATTTTATTTACATTTATTAATCTACTAAGTGAATGTTAAACTAATTATAAATCTTACTAATCAGTTCAGTCGCTCAGTCGTGACCAACTCTTTGCAACCCCATGAATCGCAGCACGCCAGGCCGCCCTGTCCATCGCCAACTCCCAGAGTTGACCCAAATTCATGTGCATCGAGTTGGTGATGCCATCCAGCCATCTCATCCTCTGTCGTCCCCTTCTCCTCCTGCCCCCAATCGCTCCCAGCTATCAGGGTCTTTTCCAATGAGTCAACTCTTCGCATGAGGTGGCCATAGTATTGGAGTTTCAGCCTCAGCATTAGTCCTTCCAAAGAACACCCAACACTGGTCTCCTTTAGGATGGACTGGTTGAATCTCCTTGCAGTCCAAGGGACTCGCAAGAGTCTTCATCAGCACCATAGTTCAAAAGCATCAATTCTTTGGCACTCAGCTTTCTTCACAGTCCAACTCTCACATCCATACATGACCACTGGAAAAACCATACTGAACTGAACTTATGTCAAACACTTTCATGAATTATCAAGAAACTATTCATGAATTTTCACTTTGAAATTCTCAAGAATGATAAAAAGAAATCTTAAGCAGGTCATAGTGCCCTCTGGATAAATATGCAGATATCATGAGGCACTCATCATAACACATGGCTTTGCAATCAGAGTTGGTTCAAATTCTGGCTGTTCAGCTTTCAAAGTTAGGACTATGGTAATCATGTATGAGTTTTGTAGCCTGAATATTTTCATTAGCATATGAACAGTGATGATGTCAACAAGAATGGCAGAATCTGGTTTGAGCACCAGTGAGGATTAGATGAGAAAATGTATTCCAAGAGTTTAGACTGTTGGTAAGCACAGAAGCAGAGACATTACTTTGCCAACAAAGGTCCATCTAGTCAAGGCTATGGTTTTTCCAGTGGTCATGTATGGATGTGAGAGTTAGACTGTGAAGAAAGCTGAGCACCAAAGAATTAATGCTTTTGAACTGTGGTGTTGGAGAAGACTCTTGAGAGTCCCTTGGACTGCAGGGAGATCCAACCAGTCCATTCTTTGGAAGGAATGATGCTAAAGCTGAAACTCCAGTACTTTGACCACCTCATGCAAAGAGTTGACTCATTGGAAAAGACTCCAATGCTGGGAGGGATTGGGGGCAGGAGGAGAAGGGGACGACAGAGGATGAGATGGCTGGATGGCATCACTGACCCGATGGGCGTGAGTCTGAGTGAACTCCGGGAATTGGTGATGGACAGGGAGGCCTGGCGCGCTGCGATTCATAAGGTTGCAAAGAGTCAGACACGACTGAACTGAACTGAACTGAACTGAACTGAAGCACTCATTATGTGGTCACTGTTGTTTGTATCATCAAGATCTTACAAAGTTTTTATACCAAGTAGAATTTAAAGGAACATTAAAAAGATTGAAATGTAGTGTTTAAAAACACTAATTTCCCAACTAGTAATGCTGATATTATATCATGCTTGGTAGAGACCAACGAAGTTTATGTGGGTTATCACAAAGTAGAGAGCAAGGGGGATGGGAGCCAGAGCCAAGAAAAAAGAGTCATCACATAGGAGGAGAGAAAGTGCAGCAAGACTGAGCTTGCGTGGAATGGAGAGGGTTTCCCTGTAGATGGGCAATAGCAATATCAAATCTTAGGTACAGTGCATCACTCAAACAGTTAAATATATAAGTTAAAGAGAGGCAGGTTTCTTACTATCTGAGAAGGAGGTTATAAAGATTGGGAAGGAGAAAACCTGTGACATAAGATTGGAGTGTAGCCATGTGGAAGTGTGTTTGTATAAAATGTTCATTTGCAAAGATATCATATATAATGTGGGGCTTCTCAGGTGGTGCTAGTGATCCCTAGGTTGGGAAGATCCCCTGATGGAGGGCATGACAACTCACTCCAGTATTCTTGCTGGACAGAGAATCCCATGGACAGGGGAGCCTGGCAGGCTTTGGTCCACAGGGTAGCAGAGTCGGACACGACTGAAGTGACTTAGCACACACACATGTACATATAATATATATCAGTAAGTATAAATCCGTGTATCCCTAGTTCTGCCATCAGAAGGGTCTGGGTTCACCTCAATAGCTATGAGCCCACCTTAGAATCCAGTTCCCAGTTTCAAAATATTATTTTTCATTATAAAGAAATAAGGTTGCTTGAAGGAATATAACTAATTTCAGTGCTGGTATTAAGGAAAGTACAAGATGAACCTAGAAAACCTACCTGTAGCAGAAAATAAGAAATTTCTCAAATAATGACTGGAGTGTAGAAGAGGACACAGAAGCCAGTGTGAAAAGATCAACTGTCCAGATTTGGGGAAAATCCAGCAGCAAAATCAATAATGATAGTAATGGATTATAAACCATTAAAATGAAACCATGCAACATCTAGCATAGACGGAAGGAAGGAGGTGGGGAAGAAAGGAGGGGAAGAAGGAGGGAAGGGAAAAATCAATATGCAGTTTGAGAAATAGGATGCTCACACAGTCTACTTTTCCTCAAAATATCTATTGATCCCTACTTAGGGATAGCAGTGAAGTCTAGCAGATACGACTGAAATCAAAATTCATATCACCATAAAAGGGCATGTCAGATTTATGTGCCATCTGATAGGATGCAATGAGAAAAATACCATTATCTCTGTGATATTTCTCCCCAAATTGCGCAGCTTTAATCTTATCATGAGGACATATCAAACAATCCCAAGATAAGGGACATTTTATGAAATAACTTGTTTACAATCTTTGAAAATATAGAGGTCATGAAATCTACAAAAAAGGCTGAGGATGATTGAAGGACACTGAAGAAACCTGACAACCAAATGCAAAATGTACTTCTGGATTGGAAGGTTGTATAATAAAGGGTATTACTTGAACAAATGGGAAAAATGTTGAATGGAACCTAAGGTTAGGTGGTAGCAATGTATCAGTGTGTGTGTGTGTGTGTGTGTGTGTGTGTGTGTGTGTTTTAATGCTTATGGCATTTGAGGATATCCTTGCTAGTAGATCATGCACACTAAGATATCTATGAGCATTATATTGGCAACCAACTCTCAAATGGTTCAAGCAAGATCAACGTTCCTTTAACTCTACCTGGAATCTGTGTTACTTTCAGGGTCTAAAACTATAAAATTAATAATAATGAAAATACTGACAGCATCAACATTCACAGAAATACCAACCATTGGTAGCCTTTGGGCTGATCAAGAATGGTAGGTAGAAATAAAATCCTGCTGTGTTCATTCCATCTAGTTTGCTTCTGTGTTCTACCCTTCTCTCCCTGTTCCCTGTCATTTCTGACATAGAGTAGGTCTCTTTTAATGCACCATATTTATGTTTTTGTGCTTTTATTTATAGGCATAATATATAAAAATTTTAGTTAATCAATTTATTAGACTATATTAAAGAACAGATTTATGTCTGAATATACAAGAGAGGAGGTTTTTATGTTTTGGATGAGAAGTGGTTACTCAGGATGAATAGAGCGTTGGCTGAGGCTTCTGAAGAGACAGGATAGAATATGCGCCTTCAAGTTACTGCTTATGGGTTGTCTGAGAAGCTGTTGAAAGGAAGCCATTATTAACCAAGGCATGTGGAATAAGGACAAAAGTCAGGATGTTATGAGATAATGATGTGCACTGTGGATAAAATGTATCAGGATGGCAATGCTCTCCATTTTTTAAATGACTTGTGGGACAACAGTGGTTCAAAGGGGAATCTGGTGCCTGGAAACACAGGGCCACACACTGATTTACTTTGCAGTGAGAAGATTCAGGCCTTGAGGACAGAAAGATACCATTTTGAACTCCAGATTTGCCAAATTGTTTCAATTTACCACCACCATGGTGTCTTTATCTGTAAAATGGGTATAACTCGTGGATTGTTTTGAAGCTAAATGACTTGGAGACTGGAGTGATCTGCTTGGAGTTTGACTCCTGTGTGCTCAATGTGTGGCAATTGGTCTTACTGATCCTCATCTTAGTATTGTACTTTCTCCTTATCAGGGTGTTTGGTCTTCATAACACCCCAGTGAGGAGTAGTCTAATCTCTTCCAGACTAGGAAGGTAGACTGTAGATATAGTTGCATGATAATTCTGTAAAACAGCAATAACAATAATAACAGGCAATGTATATTGAGCATGTATGTATCAAGTGCTACCTTAATCACCCTATATACCACAACCCTACTTATTACATGTTAATATTTTTGTCATTTAACATGCAATCTAAGACTTGGAAGAAAGTGTAAATGATGTTCCCAAGATCACATCGTTCTTATGTAGTAGACCAAGGTAAAACTACATCTAACTGATACCCACAATTCTAGGAGTTAGTGTACTCCATTACCTTGTTGTAAGAAATGGATATATGTTGCCATTACTGTTTAGAGCAAATGTGGCTGATTTGCAGTATTTAATATTTTGTAAAATGTTAATATATATTCTAAGTTATTGTATTCTTAAAACCTTGTAAGGGAGATATGGCTCAATTTATCCTATCTTCTTTTTAGAGATGAATTGAGACAGTTAAGTCCACTTGTCCAAGATTGTGGATTAGCTGAGACACAGTTCAGGTCTTCTGAATCTAATCATCTGACTCTTTCCATGCACTGTCCCCACTGCCTGTTAATGTCTTTATCACTAAGACCTTTATTACTTTGGGCTTCCCCAGTGGCTCAGCAGTAAAGAATCCGCGTGCAACTGAGGAGACCTTGGTTGTATCCTTGGATTGGGAACATCCCCTGGAGAAGGAAGCAGTAACCCACTCCAGTATTCTTGCCTGGGAAATCCCATAGACAGAGGAGCCTGGCGTGGTCGCAAAAGAGTCAGACATGGATTAGCGACTAAACAACAACAAAGACAACAACAAAGACCTTATTTTGTAGGTTGTGGGAGGAGGAGAATAGCATTTGGCTGTTGTCTTCAGGAAACAAGCTAACAGCAATTCAGTTCACTTTTGTGGCTGATAATTTTCAATTTATGTGACCATTCAGCATTTTCTCCAAAGCACTGGATTGGCCAAAATTTCTTTTGGGCTTTTCTATAACATCTTATTAGAGAAGGAAATGGCAACCCACTCCAGTGTTCTTGCCTGGAGAATCCTAAGGACGGCGGAGCCTGGTGGGCTGCTGTCTATGGGGTCGCACAGAGTCTGACATGATTGAAGCGACTTAGCAGAAGCAGCATAACATCTTATGGGAAACCTGAACAAACGTTTTGGCCAACCCAATAGTTTTCTCCCTGAGTTATTAAAGTAAGCAGTTGAAATATGTTTATTTTCCCCTTTAAATTGCATTCATATAGCATCATGAGATAGTCAGTACATCAAGGATTTTGTTTTTTTAGGTATCTGTAAAAGAAACTATACTCCAGTAAAAATCAATTTTAAAATAATAAATAAATAAATAAAAAGAGTGCTTCAGCTCCGTTCAGTCACTCAGTCGTGTCCGACTCTTTGCGACCCCATGAATCACAGCACGCCAGGCCTCCCTGTCCATCACCAACTTCCGGAGTTCACTCAGACTCACGTCCATCGAGTCAGTGATGCCATCCAGCCATCTCATGCTCTGGCGTCCCCTTCTCCTCCTGCCCCCAGTCCCTCCCAGCATCAAAGTCTTTTCCAGTGAGTCAACTCTTTACATGAGGTGGCCAAAGTATTGGAGTTTCAGCTTTAGCATCATTCCTTCCAAAGAAATCCCAGGGCTGATCTCCTTCAGAATGGACAGGTTGGATCTCCTTGCAATCCAAGGGACTCTCAAGAGTCTTCTGCAACACCACAGTTCAAAGGCATCAATTCTTCAGTGCTCAGCTTTCTTCACAGTCCAACTCCCACAGCCATACATGACCACTGGAAAAACCATAGCCTTGACTAGCTGGACCTTTGTTGGCAAAGTAATGTCTCTGCTTTTGAATATGCTATCTAGATTGGTCATAAGTTTTCTTCCGAGGAGCAAGTGTCTTTTAATTCCATGGCGGCAGTCACCATCTGCAGTGAATTTGGAGCCCCCCAAAATAAAGTCTGACACTGTTTCCACTGTTTCCCCATCTATTTCCCATAAGTGATGGGACCAGATGCCATGATCTTCGTTTTCTGAATGTTGCTACCAAAAATTGGGACCATAAACACTTAATGCATGAAAAAAGATTTGGACTCTCTCCTTGAAAAAAATGTATATATTCAAAAAGGTTTAGTACAAATTTTGGAATTTTTAGCTTGCATCAGGCCTGTCCTAGGATTCCCCGTCAGGAACCATTTCCCTTACACATTCCTACCACCATTGCTGCTACTTAACTGTTAGCTTTTAGGTTCCAGGCATTGTTCTAAACCTTTAAAGTTTTTATCTGTTGCTGTTGTTGTTCAGTCGCTAAGTCATTTCCTGCTCTTTGCAACCCCATGGACTGTAGCACACCAGGCATCCCTGTTTTTCACTATCTTTATTTTATATCTGATTTTGTCCTAATAATAGTCATATGGATTAGTTACAGTTATCATTACAGTTTCATATATGGGGAAATCAAATTTCATTCTCATGAGTATTTATTTTCTAAAGTTATCATATTTGAATTCCACCTGTAACTGTGTTTCATTTTTTTCATATACATTTTCTTGCAAGTAGTTTATTAAAGGGCTGACTCCAACTCTGATAGATATGATCCTTTAGGATTTCTACTTTATGTATTTCTATATCCTTGGAGAAAAAAAAAATCTTCTTAATCACAAACTTGGTTTTTGATCACTAAGTTGGTTTCATTGATGGTGTACTATTTTCAGAAATAAGGCCCATACAAACGGATTAAATGTTTTTGTTCTACTTTTTTATCATTTTTTTGTTAAGAAATGATCTATTTTTAGGGAAGCTAAACCTTCTAGGCTGCAGACACTGAAATACTATGAAAAATTATGCTAAAGATAATCAAGTTATGAATTATTAATATCCCAAATTGCATGTGCTGCTGAATTTAGTACTATAATACAATACAATATTGATGAGGAAAAAATCCTCAGGCTTTTATCTTTGCGGAATCCTTTGTCACAGCTAAATGATCATTGTAAATGTTCTGAATACAGCCTGATGACTTATCAGCTCATAGGAATCTTACTGTTAAAATGCAGTTCCTTTCAAAGAATATGAATTCTTATGAAACTAAGAAGCAAAAAGCAAAGGAGAAAAGGAAAGATATAAGCATCTGAATGCAGAGTTCCAAAGAATAGCAAGAAGAGAAAAGAAAGCCTTCCTCAGCAATCAATGCAAAGAAATAGAGGAAAACAACAGAATGGGAAAGACTAGAGATCTCTTCAAGAAAATTAGAGATACCAAGGGAACATTTCACGCAAAGATGGGCTCGATAAAGGACAGAAATGTTATGGACCTAACAGAAGCAGAAGATATTAAGAAAAGGTGGCAAGAATACACAGAAGAACTGTACAAAAAGGATCTTCATGACCAAGATAATCACAATGGTGTGATCACTCATCTAGAGCCAGACACCCTGGAATGTGAAGTCAAGTGGGCCTTAGAAAGCATCACTATGAACAAAGCTAGTGGAGGTGATGGAATTCCAGTTGAGCTATGTCAAATGCTGAAAGATCATGCTGTGAAAGTGCTGCACTCAATATGCCAGCAAATTTGGAAAACTCAGCAGTGGCCACAGGACTGGAAAAGGTCAGTTTTCATTCCAATCCCAAAGAAAGGCAATGCCAGAGAATGCTCAAACTACTGCACAATTGAAACTCATCTCACATGCTAGTGAAGTAATGCTCAAAATTCTCCAAGCCACGCTTCAGCAGTACATGAACCGTGAACTTCCAGATGTTCAAGATGGTTTTAGAAAAGGCAGAGGAACCAGAGATCAAATTGCCAATATTCGCTGGATCATCAAAAAAGCAAGAGAGTTCCAGAAAAACATCTATTTCTGCTTTATTGACTATGCCAAAACCTCTGACTGTGTGGATCACAATAAACTGTGGAAAATTCTGAAACAGATGGGAATACCAGAACACCTGACCTGCCTCTTGAGAAACCTATATGTAGGTCATGAAGCAACAGTTAGAACTGGACATGGAACAGCAGATTGGTTCCAAATAGGAAAAGGAGTACATCAGGGCTGTATATTGTCACCCTGCTTATTTAACTTATATACAGAGTACATCATGAGAAACGCTGGGCTGGAGGAAGCACAAGCTGGAATCAAGATTGCCAGGAGAAATATCAATAGCCTCAGATATGCAGATGACACCACCCTTATGGCAGAAAGTGAAGAGGAACTCAAAAGCCTCTTGATGAAAGTGAAAGAGGAGAGTGAAAAAATTGGCTTAAAGTTCAACATTCAGAAAACAAAGATCATGGCATCTCGTCCCATCACTTCATGGCAAATACATGGGGAAACAGTGGAAACAGTGTCAGACTTTATTTTGGGGGGCTCCAAATTCACTGCAGATGGTGACTGCAGCCATGGAATTAAAAGACACTTGCTCCTCGGAGGAAAATTTATGACCAACCTAGACAGTATATTAAAAAGCAGAGACATTACTTTGCCAACAAAGGTCCGGCTAGTCAAGGCTATGGTTTTTCCTGTGGTCATGTATGCATGTGAGAGTTGGAATGTGAAGAAAGCTGAGTGCCAAAGAATTGATGCTTTTGAACTGTGGTGTTGCAGAAGACTCTTGAGAGTCCCTTGGACTGCAAGGAGATCCAACCAGTCCATTCTGATGGAAATCAGCCTGGGATTTCTTTGGAAGAAATGATGCTAAAGCTGAAACTCCAATACTTTGGCCACCTCATGCAAAGAGTTGACTCATTGAAAAAGACTGTGATGCTGGGAGGGATTGGGGGCAGGAGGAGAAGGGGACGACAGAGGATGAGATGGCTGGATGTCATCACTGACTCGATGGACGTGAGTCTGAGTGAACTCCAGGAGTTGGTGATGGTAGGGAGGCCTGGCGTGCTGCGATTCATGGGGTCACAAAGAGGGGAACGCGACTGAGCAACTGAACTGAACTGAAGAAAGCATTGAAGACATTGTACACTCTAGGGTTTCTTTTGTATGACAGTCAAATTATGATCATCTCTGTTTTATGATTTTTCATGATCCAGAGGAGGAAATCAAAATAGTAGTGAGTAGGTAGAACGTAATGGGAATGAGGCTTAATTCTTTTTCTTGATGCTGATGACACAGTAATCTAATTAGAACATTTATGGACATGACCCTTATCATAAAACCTGCATTGATTTTTGGCTCAAAGATCATGGTGTCTGGCTCCCGTCATATTTTGCCATAGAGAGAAAAGAAAAGTGGTTCCCTGTCCCTTTTTACTAATGCTGATTTGTTGTTGTCGTTCAGTTGCTAAGTTGTATCTGTCTCTTTGTAGCCCCATGGCCTGCAGCATGCAAGTCTCCTCTGTCCTTCACCGTCTCCCAGAGTTTGCTCAGATTCATGTCCTATGTTGGGTCAGTGATGCCATCTTACCATCTCATCCTGTGCTGCCTCCTTCTCCTTTTGCCTTCAGTCTTTTCCAGCATCATGGTCTTTTCCAATGAGTCTACTCTGCACAGCAGGTATCCAAAGTATTGGTGCTTCAGTTTCAGTGTCAGTCCTTCCAGTGAATATTCAGGGTTGATTTCCCTTAGGAAGGACTGGTTGGATCTCCTTGCAGTTCAATACACTGATAGTGTCATGAAAATGACAAATATTTCTTAATTTCATGTAACAGAACCTTGTATATTTGTGGAAGGATAAGGAGTGATTTTTATTTTTTCTCAGATTGTATTTAAACAGCAGTCTTTTCAAGAAGCAAAGTCTTAAAGGCCCCATATCTGTACACTGTTGGTTTAATACATTTTAAAAAATCCGATTGGTACCTTTCATTCTTATCCTTTTCAACCCTTTCTTCTTACAAACTCTGTGCTTCCCACACTTGGGCTTAAATCAGAATAAGGTTTCTTCCAGTTCAGGACAAATATCAGCATGCTCTGTAAGAGCAGCCCACTGGAAAGGGGCACAGCTTCCTATAGGAAAGGTCTGAAAGAGACCCAGTGGCTCTCTGATACTATGGTATCTTATTCTGCTCTTTGTTCAAAATATAAAGCTCTCTAGTAAGGATTGGAGAAAATCATAATGTATAAGATTAGGAAGCAATTTTAACAATTATCTAAATCCATAATCCTTTTTTGCAGATAGTAAAGTCCTAGGCACGTTGCTTAAATTAGTAATTTTTAGTCCTGTCTGAAAATAGAATTACTCATGAAGCCTTTTAAAATTATGTACATTAGGCCTCTCCCTTAAAATCTCTAGGGAATTTCCGGGCTCTACTCCCGAATTTACTCAGAATATTTGGAGATGGGGTTTAACAACTGTTTAAAAAAAAATAATAAAGATCCACAAGTGATTCATATGTATAAGTCAAGGTTAAGACCAGAGCATTAATAATTTTGCCAAGCCTACAAATGACCACAGAGAAAGCATATTTCTAAAGACCTGATATTTGGGTCAAGTCTCATTCTATGTCCTTTAAATAAACCTGGTTAATTGCATCAAGAGCCATGCATCTGTAACCAAAATGTCAGTGCGACAGTAACCAAAAGGCTCAACTCTTCTGCAGGTTGATAACAAATAGAGTTACACCAGTTATTTATTGCAGAATGAGGCATTGGGTTTAAAATGCCATCATGTGTCCTTAATTTCTATGAGAATGACGCAGTGTGTGGTACTGTCAGGAAGGGTCTTTTTCCAGGGCAGATGTTATGGGTACGAAGTCAAAGAGAAGTGAAGCAGTAGCAGGTGGAATTCCACTTCTGACCACCTGATGAATTATATATTCAGTAGAACTGTTCTGCTCAGTGCATGTAGATTTTTCATAAATTAAAATGCATAGTATTTTAGATGCTTTTCAAACTCGAGAGAGAGAAAATCAATTCCCAAGTGCAGATGAACAATTGAAACAAATTTACTAGATGAACCTGAAGTCAAGAGTATCCTAAGGGCAAATGCCACATGCAGGATGAACTGACACATAGATATTCTAGAGCTTGGGCCCAGCAGCTAAACATAAGCCCTTGAATGAAGCTAGGATACTCAAAGGAATTATACCCACAGTCAAAGTTAAGGCTGAGAATAAAAGGAACATCAAAGGAAAACTTTTCTGCTTCTGCAGTTTCTGAGTTGCAAAAACGTAGTGATGGTGATAATCATAATGTCTCACCTGAGATTTGAAGCCTTTAAAGTAAATATTAGTATAGTACGTGCTATGAGTTAAGTCACTTCAGTCATGTCTAACTCTTTGTGACCCTATGGACTGTAGCCCACCAGGTTCCTCTGTCCATGGGATTCTCTAGGCAAGACTTCTGGAGTGGTTTGCCATTTACTCCTCCAAGGGAGCTTCCTGACCCAGGGATCAAACCTGTATCTCTTAAATCTCTTGCATTGGCAGGTAGGTTCTTCTTTACCACTAGCGCTATTAAACACATTATTACAATGAGTGCAAATAGACTAAAACGTTCATTTAACATATCTAGAATAATGTCAACTATATTTAAAAATATTAGTATGTGGTATAAGTACTCAACATATTTCAGTTCAGTTCAGTTCAGTCGCTCAGTCATGTCCGACTCTTTGTGACCCCATGGACTGCATCACTCCAGGCTTCCCTGTTCATCACCAAGTCCTGGAGTTTACTCAAACTCCTGTCCATTGAGTTGGTTATGCCATCCAAGCATCTCATCCTCTGTCATCCCCCTCTCATTCTGCCTTCAATCTTTCCCAGCATCAGGGTCTTTTCCAATGAGTCAGTACTATGCATCAGGTGGCCGAAGTATTGAAGTTTCAGCTTCAGCATCAGTCCTTCCAATGAATATTCAAGTCTGATTTCCTTTAGGATTGACTGGATGGATCTCCTTGCAGTCCAAGGGACTCTCAAGAGTCTTCTCCAACACCACAGTTCAAAAACATCAATTCTTCAGCACTCAGCTTTCTTTATAGTCCAATTCTCACAATGTTTAAAATAAAAAAATAGAAAAATTATAAATATATCAAGAAATACTATCTAAAATGAGGTTGTTGTAAGTAAATTAATACCAGACAAAATTATATTTGACAGAAATCATTTTTAACAGGATCTTTATTTAATATGAAAATATACATTTCAAGAGTGATATAATAGTTCCAAACATCTGTGAAGCTAATAATACCTTTATAAGTTATAAAAGCAGAATGGCCATTAAGAGTTTAAGATATTACTCATGGGTCAAGTGGGGCTTCCCAGGTGGCTCAGTGGTAAAGAATCTGTCTGCCAATGCAGGGAGACACAGGGGATGCAGGTTTGCTCCTTAGGTCAGGAAGATCCCTGGAGAAAGAAATGGCAACCCACTCAAATATCCTTGCTTGGGAAAAGCCCATGGACAGTGGAGCCTGGCAGGCTACAGTCCACAGGGTTTCAGAGTCGGACCTGATTGAGTGACAAACGTGTGTAAATCAAGTATGTAATAGGTTAATCAGAGAAAAAAGTCAATAAACATGTACACTTTAAAAAATACAGTTAAAATACAATATTCTATTAATTTTTACTTATTTAAATTTTACTTAATTGAATTAATTCACTTAACTAAGTAAAAATACAAAATTAATTCAATAAGCAAACATTGACCACTTCACCCAACAATTAGAGAGTACACATTGTTTTCAACTTTAAGTTAAACTTAGTAACCTGCCAAGCATTGTATTTACCATTATGCTACAATCAGTAACAAAAATACATATTTTTTGTTTATAAGTAAATACTTTTAAATCACTCATTAGTCAGAGAAGAAACAATCGTAAATTTAAAAAAAATATTTAAACTGAAGTATGACTCACAATGGCAACCCACTCCAGTGTTCTTGCCTGGAGAATCCCAGGGATGGGGGAGCCTGGTGGGCTGCCATCTATGGGGTCGCATAGAGTCGGACACGACTGAAGCGACTTAGCAGCAGCAGCATGATTCACAAACTGGAATCAAGACTGCTAGGAGAAATATCAGCAACCTCAGATATGCAGATGATACCACTTTAATGGCAGAAAGTGAAGAGGAACTAAAGAGCCCCTTGGTGAAGGTGAAAGAGGAGAGTAAAAAAGCTGACTTAAAACTCAGCATTCAAAAAACTAAGATCATAGAATCCAGTCCCATCACTTCATAGCAAATAGATGGGGAAAAAGTAGAAACAGTGGCAGATTTTATTTTCTTGGGTTCCAAAAGCACTGTACACATGACTGCAGCCACAAAATTAAGACCCTTGTTCCTTGAAAGAAAAGCTATGACAAACCTAGACAGTGTATTAAAAAGCAGAGATATCACTTTGCTGACAAACGTCTATATAGTCAAAGCTATGTTTTTTATAGTTGTCATGTGTAGATATAGAGTTGGATCATAAAGAAGGCTGAGTGCTGATGAATTGATGCTTTTGAACTGTGGTGTTGGACAAGACTTTAGAGTCCCTTGGACTGCAAGGAGATCAAAAATCAATGCTGAATATTCACTAGAAGGACTGATGCTGAAGCTAAAGCTCCAATACTTTGGCCACCTGATGCAAAGAGCCAACTCATTGGAAAAGACCCTGATGCTGGGAAACATTGAAGGCAAGAGGAGAAGGGAGCAACAGAGGATGAGATGGTTGAATGGTATCATTGACTCAATGGACATGAATTTGAGCAAATTCTGGGAGATAGTGAAAGACAAGGAAGCCTGTCATGCTGTGGTACATGAGTTCACAAAGAGTCTGACACAACTTAGCAACTGAACAACAACAGTAATGAAAATACAATGTTAATGTTGGTATAATGTAGCTATATTAATAGTCTAGGAGAAAGATACATTTAAATTTTTAATTTACACTCCCATCAACAGTGCATGAGGGTTCCCTTTTTAACACATCCTCACCAACATGTTATTTCTTGTCTTTTTCATGATAGCCATTCTGACAGATGTGAGGTGATATGCTGTTGTGGTTTTGATTTTCACTACCCTAATAATTAGTGATGTCGAGCATCTTTTCCTGTGCCTGTTGGCCATCCATTCATATGCCTTCCTTGAAAAATGCCTATTCAGGTGCTCTGTCCATTTTTAATTGGGTTTTGTTTTTATTATATGAGTTACTTATATATTTTGAATACTATTTGAATACTAACCCTTTACTGGACATAGCAGCATATTCACAATAGTCAAAATGTGGAAACAACCTGTTTCCATCAGCAGAGACATGGATAAAGAATATGTGGTATGTATATACAATGGGGTTTTACTCAGCCAAAAAAATAAAAAAAAAAAAAAAAGAAAATTTGCAACAACATGGATGGTCCTGGAGGAGGTTATGCCTAGTGAAAGAAGTCAGACACAGAATAGCAAATACTATATGTTTTCACTGATAGGTGGAATCTAAACATGAGACAACAAAAATGTAGCAAAATAGAAAACAGACTCAAAGATACAGAGTATAAAACAGGAGTAGGAGAGGGCAAAATAGGTGAAAGGCAGGAGTTAAGAATTACAAACTATTAGATATGAAATCGGAGAAGGCAATGGCACCCCACTCCAGTACTCTTGCCTGGAAAATCCAGGCTGCAGTCCATGGGGTCGCTAGGAGTCCAACACGACTGAGCGACTTCACTTTCACTTTTCACGTTCATGCATTGGAGGAGGAAATGGCAACCCACTCCAGTGTTCTTGCCTGGAGAATCCCAGGGACGGGGGAGCCTGGTGGGCTGCCATCTATGGGGTCGCACAGAGTCGGACACAACTGAAGCAACTTAGCAGCAGCAGCAGCAGCAGCTGATATGAAATAAGTAGATCACAAGGATGTAATGAGCAACACAGGAAATATAGTCAATATTTTATAATAACTTTGTATGGAGTATATTCAATAAAAATTTCAAATTACTCTGTTGTACACCTTAAACTAATATTGTAAGCCAATTATACTTCAATAAATTTTGTCAATTGTTATATTAAAAAGATTAGTTAAAATAATAATGATTCAACCATCCAACTTGACATGTTAGAAAAGGAAAAAAAAATAATAAATTAAACCTAAGAAAATAAATAATATCCAAAAAAGAAGACACTAGTGAAATATAAGGAAAATAAACAATGATAAATTCTAAAATCTAGTAAAATAGATTCTAAAGATTTGGTCAAGAAGATGATTGAAATAAATGACCTTATATTAATAAGTGAAAAGGAGTATGTAACTATAAATCTCAAAATATGTTAAAAATATAAAACAAGAAAAAATTGTATGACAATATATTTTAATAGTTAAACAAATATGTACAGACATGTATAACTACTTACCAAAACTGACTAAAAAAGAAATAAAGGGAATTGACATAACCACTGAAGAAGCTGAGTTGTTAGAATTCTTCCCAAGTGAAAAAAAAGGCCCCCCATTTGATTTTAGAAATAAATTTTAACAAAACCTATTAGAACACATTTCCTTAATCTTGAACAATTATTCAGAAAATAGATAATGAGTGAATTCTTCCCCACAATTTTAGCATAATATTAATATGAAAAACATGAGTGTTTGAAAAGAAAATTATGTGAGACAGCTTAATTATAATCAAACATTTCTCTATATTGAGTCAAAATCTTGTTTCTCATGCATTTTACTATTGAGGCTGTACAACAGAAGATAATATCTCAGTCTTTCTAAACCAAATTTTCAATGTAGAAGAATCCTGTCCCTTTACAAATTCTTGAAAATGAATTATTTTTCTTTCTGTGTTTTATGGTACAGAACCTTTTAGAATTGTAAATGTAAGACAATGTTAATATATGTGGAGCACTTAGGATAGTACCTGGCACAGTAACATAAGCACTTGTTAACTGTGAACTATTATTATTTTATTATCTTGAGCAGCATTCAAGAGTGAACTCGAGTAAAATCCATGAAATAGTTGCAGCTTAAAGTCATTTAGCATGCTTCTGAAGGCTTCCCTGGTGATTCAGATGGTAAAGAAGCTGCCTGCAGTGCAAGAGATCCAGGTTCAATTCCCTGGGTCGGGAAGATTCCCTGGAGGAGAAAATGACAACCCACTCCAGTGTTCTTTCCTGGAAAATCCCATAGACAGAGGAGCCTGGTGGGCTACAGTCCATGAGGTTGCAAAGAGTTGGAAATGACTTAGTGAATAAACCACCACATCTTTAGAGAAGCATCTTTTTCCTGTCTTTCTGAAAATGAATTTTGTCATTCTAGCTTCATTCCATACCCCAAATAGAAAATATAATTGTTTTTCTGCCTTCTTTTCCCAGAAAGATTATATTCACTATTTTGAAAGATGCTCTCTTTAAAGATAAAATTATTCTTTTCAGACAGCACAATGGTTTCCAGGGCAACTCAAGTAACTTACTAGGACAAAGTTGTTCTCATTTCTCACTGGGGGAGAAAGTTTCTAAGAAATTGTTATCACACCTAGAAAAATTGGAATAATAAATAATGTCACATTGCTCTGTGTATCTCCCTGTCTTGACTGTCTCACCAGAAGCATTTGGAAAAACTAAAGAGCTGTTGCAAAATGCAAAGAACTTTAATGACCCGTATAAAGTTAGAAAATATAGCTACATCCTTTCCTTTTGAATGATAAAAAGCCTGTCAACAGTATAATCCTTAGGGATGTTCCTGTGCAAAGCAGGATGAGGTATAGCTTGAGTGAATCTGAGCCTGCACTCTTTGAGGGGAGGAGACAAACAAGAACAGCAAGAAATACACAAAAGAAGCAAAACCTTCTAAGATCCTTGTCTGCATGTACCTCTCAGGGCTTCACTCTTGGGCTTATCTCACCTCCATTTTGAGAAGCAATGTTCTTGGGAGATAAAACACACTTATCACTCATCAATCATAATAGCTGGATTCAGTCACATTTCTGTGGCTTGTTATATATACTCTATTGGGTGTCTCATACCTACCTCCACTGTAAGCCCACTGATTAGCCAGGAACACAGTACAGATGAGCCCCAGTTGTTATGGCCCTGTTCCACGCAGACATCTGTATCTGCTCGCCATTGTTCCGTTTCTACCGCTTCACTATTAATGGTTATCTCACTGCTTCCTTATTTCCAGCTAATAGGTTTCATAAGTACATGGTACAAAGTTGATAAAAAAAAAAAAAACTACACATGCTGTTATCGTTTAAATAGAACAAAGTTCATAAAGGCCTAAATTAATATGAAAGAGGGGGAAACTGAGTTAAACAGGATGAATTACTCTTTGCTCCAGATCACTTTCTATGTATGCGCGCATTTACTATAGAGGTTACCACATCTGACCACGTAGACTACATTTCCCTACCCTCTTATTTCCTTATTCCTCTTGCTCAGTGCCCTGCTCTCACATGATTTAGCTAACATAGGAGGTGAAAGACACTTTTGAAAGTGAATAAAATGTAGGTTTTTAATTAGAACATTGGGAGAAAGGGGCACTTGAGGTTAAATATGGAGAAGGAAATGGCAACCCACTCCAGTGTTCTTGCCTGGGGATGATGGAGACTGATGGGCTGCCATCTATGGGGTCGCACTGAGTCAGACATGACTGAAGCGACTTAGCAGTAGCAGAGGTTAACTAATGTGACTTTTTTTCACAGTATTAATTATAGTCTATAAATGATTTTGAAGAAAATAAGTTTAGTATGGATTGCAATAGTTGTCCATGTTTTAAGATTTGTGCAGCCACAGGAAGACAGTTGTTAAGTGTACCACATTTGCATTGGATGCAAATGAAACTTGGAGGACTTCCCACTGTGGGGCATATGGGAAGCTTGTCTTCTGACTTGGTATGATAGCTCATCCTTATTCCTTAAATTCAAATTTGGCATTAATCCTACACTGAAAAGAACTACTCCATTCCCTGTGGCTAGATATCACATACAGGCATTATGTCAAAGCGAAACGTAGATGTATATATGAGCTAAAACTAAAAAAAAAAAATTAGTAGAAAACACATGAGTAAATATTTGTAACCTTGGTTTAGCTTCTTAGATATAGCACAAAGAAAAAGTAAAAAAAAAAAAAAAGATAAATTGGACTTCATCAAAACTGAAATGTTTTTCTTCAGAAAACAAAATAGTAAGAAGACAACCTGTATGCTATGCTATGCTAGGTCGCTTCAGTTGTGTCTGACTCTGTGTGACCCTATAGACGGCAGCCCACCAGGCCCTGCCATCCCTGGGATTCTCCAGGCAAGAACACTGGAGTGGGCTGCCATTTCCTCCTCCAATGCATAAAAGTGAAAAGTGAAAGGGAAGTCGCTCAGTCGTGTCAGACTCCTAGCAACCTCATGGACTGCTGCCCACCAGGCTCCTCTGTCCATAGGATTGTCCAGGCAAGAGTACTGGAGTGGGGTGCCATTGCCTTCTCCGAAGACAACCTGTACAATGAGATAAACTGTTTCCAATCATACTGAATAAAGGACTTGTATCCAGAATAAGTAAATAGATTTTTCAACTCAATAATGGAAAATCAATTTGAAATTAGCAAAGAATAGGCATTCCTTCAAAGAAAATAATCAAATTACTAATAAGGACATTAAAATTTGCATTAAGAAAATATAAATTAAAACCACATTGAAGAGAATAATGTCAGCATTATGGTGCAGTGCTTTCTATCATTATCTCCCAGAAGAATGTGAATTTAAACAATCATGCATGGGGGAGAGATTCTTAGGTGCTCTAACATATTCTCACCTGAAAACTGGTGTCAGATGCTGATAAGAATTTTAAGAACCTGGAAAGTTCTTACTAAATTGTTAACTACTATTTCTGTTAGTTAATACTTACATTGTTCTCATTTTCAAAGTACCATCATTTAATCTACCTTAAAATATTTATTGAGAAGTTTTAATAATGGTGTATAATAGTGTATTGTGATTCAGGTGGTAAAAAATCCACCTGCAATGCAGGAGACCTGGGTTCAATCCCTGCATTGGAAGATCCTTGGAGAAGGGAACAGCAACCCACTCCAGTATTCTGGTCTGGAGAATTCCATGGACTGTATATTCCATGGATTTTCACTGTAATAGTATATAAACATTTGGCCTGCTCAGTCTGCCCACGGCAAATATTAAGTACATAATGATTTTTAAAGATTGATCCTAAAGGTCCAGACATTTTACTTCTTTGCCTGTTTCTTTTGCTGTCCCTGGCTTGCTCATTCAGCACAGGCTAGTGGGCATGGCAGGTGTAGAGTGGCTCAACACTCTGTCTCTGTGACTATCCAAAGCCACCTCCACCCTTGCTGCCACCTAGTCTCTCATATTTCCCCCTCATTCATGCTAAATGTCTTTACCGTGCATTTCTAGGAGTTTTTTTGGCCCTGTGGAATGATATATTTTAAATTTTGCCTTGTATTATTCTTTGCAAATTGTCATGAACCTGTCTTAGTTCTCACCTAGCATCCTTATAAGACTGTAACTAAAGAGTTCTTCACAATTTCTGGCTCACAGGAAGAACTGAAATTATCTCATGAGGGTAATTCTCTGTATCACCTCCCTATCAGGGAAGGGAATTAGACATATTTCTTGTCGAAACCTACAGTGACTCCTGTTGGCCATGACAACCAGCTAGAACCAGAGGTTCCAAGGGGAAGACTGTTCAAGAGCTTTTTCATAAGCAAAGTGACATCTATGAGATTTAATGATCCATTTAGTAACATGCAAACAGCCCCATTTTTCTTTAACAAATCTATTGGAAAGAGGTGATGGAATAGATAATGTTTATCAAACAAACACTGCTGTGTGCGAAATGCTGTGCTACCTGCTGTGAGGAATAGAGCAAAAGGAATACAGTAACCCACTTAGAGCTGTGCAGTTGGGAAGTAGAATGCATCTGTCAAGATGATGTGTAATGTGAAAAAAATGGAGAAGCTGTTAGGGGGTCTTTAAAACCAGGAAAGCTTCATAGAAATGATATTTTTGTTAAGCTTGGTGGACTTCCGAGGATTTCAGTCAGTGCAGAAGTGTAGGAAATGGCAGAAATATAACCACAATGCTTGAGAAATACTTTGATTAGAATACTTAATTAGAAAATGAGATTCTCACAACTCCCAGCAGTTTCATGGGAGATGAGCCTGGAGATAGATTGAGGTCACGTTGAGGTGGACAGTTGCTGCGAATAGTATTAACTCCAGTCTTTAAACCTGTTTTCCAGGAAAGCAGTATAGCCAACAGAAAGAAGCTGAGTAACATCTCTTGATGTCAAAAAAAAATGTTAGTGTTACTAGGCAACCCAATTAAGAGATAGTATAAATTATGGACCATAGTCTTTCTTTTTTCCTTTAAGAGGATAAATTAATAGTATGTTTCCACCAAAGGAAAGAGGAAGGATTCCTTTTACCAGTCAATATAAATCACTTGTGTTCTCTCTTATGATAAAAGAAGACTCCAAACAGTGGGAAAACTTAGATTTGAAGTTCCCAGGAATGTATGAGATGTACTTTTCATCTGTATTTTGATGGTCTGGATTACTTCTCATCTTGGGTTTTGCCATATTCTTCCTTTTGGCTACATTTTAATGAAGCAGCATGGATGTGTGTGGGTGTGTGTGTGTGTACGTTAGTTGCTCAGTTATGTCCGACTCTTTGTGACCCTATGGACTGTAGCCCACCAGGCTCCTCTGTCCATGGGATTCTCCAGGCAAGAATACTGGAGTGGGTTGCCATTTCCTTCTCCACCAGTGGTGTCAGTCAGTTCAGTTCAGTTCAGTTGCTCAGTCCTGACTCCTTGTGACCCCATGAACCGCAGCACACCAGGCCTCCCTGTCCATCACCAATTCCCGGAGTCCACCCAAACCCATGTCCATCGAGTCGGTGATGCCATCCAACCATCTCATCCTCTGTTGTCCCCTTCTCCTCCTGCCCTCAATCTTTCCCAGCCTCAGGGTCTTTTCAAATGAGTCAGCTCTTTGCATCAGGTGGCCAAAGGTCTGGAGTTTCTGCTTCAGCATCAGTCCCTCCAATGAACACCCAGGACTGATCTCCTTTAGGATGGACTGGTTGGATCTCCTTGTAGTCCAAGGGACTCTGAAGAGTCTTCTCCAACACTACGGTTCAAAAGCATCAATTCTTCGGTGCTGAGCCTTCTTTATAGTCCAACTCTCACATCCATACATGACCACTGGAAAATCCATAGCCTTGGCTAGACGGACCTTTGTTGGCAAAGTAATGTCTCTGCTTTTGAATATGATGTCTAGGTTGGTCATAACTTTCCTTCCAAGGAGCAAGCGTCTTTTAATTTCATGGCTGCAATCACCATCTGCAGTGATTTTGGAGCCCAGGAAAATAAAGTCAGCCACTGTGTCCACTGTTTCCCCATCTGTTTGCCATGAAGTGGTTGAACCGGATGCCATGATCTTAGTTTTCTGAATGTTGGGCTTTAAGCCAACTTTTTCACTCCCCTCTTTCGCTTTCATCAAGAGGCTCTTTAGTTCAATGGTGTCAAGCAGATGTTAAAGATCCTGGCTACCTAATGATGCTTTCTCCTACATGTAATCAGGAGAATGGAAGAACAACAAAATAGAGGGAATTATAAGAGCCAACAGCCTTCCAAGAACTTGTTCACATAACAAATATTATTGATTTTATCTTTTTTTTTTTTTAATTTTTTATTTGCCCAGCACCTTTTGGGCCTTTCCCAAATCATCTTCAGGAATCTATTCCAGAAGGTTTTCCACCCTATGACAAAGTCTTCCTTTGGGAGTTTTGAGAGCTGTTCAGATAAGTTGAGCAGATGTAGAATTAAAAGCACTCATCCTCACACATACTGGCAAAGCAATTGAGAGGAAAGCATGGATTGCAGAGCGTAAAATGGTATCAGTGCCGGAGAGTAGCAAATTTGTTAGAGTCTTTTAAACAGAAGGGTACTAATTTCATTGATCATTGTGTGAAACTAAACTTTCTTTTTTCTTCATTTAAGGAAACATCTCCACCCTCTCTGTTTTAATCTTATATAATCTAAGTATAGTGCCATCCCTACTTTCGCCCCAAACTAACATGCTGCTAAGTCACTTCAGTCGTGTCCGACTCTGTGTGACCCCATAGACAGCAGCCCATCAGGCTCCACCGTCCCTGGGATTCTCCAGGCAAGAACACTGGAGTGGGCTGCCATTTCCTTCTCCAATGCATGAAAGTGCAAAGTGAAAGTGAAGTTGCTCAGTCAAGTCCGACTCTGTGCGACCTCATGGACTGCAGCCTACCAGGCTCCTCTGTCCATGGGATTCTCCAGGCAAGAGTACTGGAGTGGGCTGCCATTGCCTTCTCCAAACTAACATGAAACGTTTTAAACCTCCTCTCTTGCCCATGGAAAAAGATGTATATTAGTACAAAAAGCTGTTCTTTTTTCTTACTGTTTCCTCATCAGACTGCACATTTCAGATACTTTCTTAATTCCTGAGTCACCTCTGTCCAGGTTGCAAATTTTTCTAAATTTCCCTCTCATTCTCTCTAAGCCACGCCTAGTTTCAACTTCAGTGCTAGCCTGCCCTTGCTAAAGGGGAGGTTAGACAGAAAGAAGTTAGGTTATTTAGATTATGGCTCTGTGTGTGTGTGTGTGTGTGAGGGAGAGAGAGAGAGAGAGAGAAGGAGAGGTCTACTGTGACATTCCAAGTAAAATGTAAATATTAACCTTTCTGAGAAGCCTTCCCAGTCTCCCAGAAATGGGAATTTCCCTCCCCTAGATTCCACAAATCCTAGCTGATATTGTTGTAGCCACACATTCCGAGAAACAAACTCACTCAGAAGGACAATGCAGATAATGGAGTGCAGTTTATTATACTGGCAGGCCCAAGGCAGAGTCTCCTTTTAGCCAAGGACCCTGACCAGTTTTTGTGAAAACCTTATATACCCTAAGAGTATGTGCCCAAACCCACCTCCCCAAATTCCCTGAAACTAGTCTG
This sequence comes from Bubalus bubalis, assembly GCF_019923935.1. Taxonomy (NCBI): domain Eukaryota; kingdom Metazoa; phylum Chordata; class Mammalia; order Artiodactyla; family Bovidae; genus Bubalus; species Bubalus bubalis. Next base: position 100,676,431 of record NC_059161.1, on the reverse strand, counting down.
AACAAAGGAAAAGAAAGTTAACCGTGATCCATATGCCTTAAGCCTAGGTAGTTAACAGTGGACAATTATCAATAAGCTGGTGGTCATACCCCAATAAGCATAATAGAATTTATTATTCTATTCGGTTACACAGATAATTAGGGTATTCTTTTAGGCGATGAAGAGTCTAGGTACGAGCCGTGAGGCTCTTCCTTCCTGGGGCCTGGTTTTCCAGTTGGTATGTCATTTCCATAGATACTGGGCATATAACTCAAAGTCCTCAGTCCAGCCCAAGATGGAGTCCTGCTTTCTTGACAGAACCTGTTCTGTCTGTTTCCTCCTTCAATATCAATAACTACCATTTACTGAGTCAGTAATATAGCATGTTCAATCTATGTCTGTATTTCTCAGTATATTGTAGGTTGAAGTCGGATGGCAGGTCTCATTCATCTTCATAACCAAGCTCCAAACAAGTATATAGCAGAATTACAGAAAATGCTGTAGGAATTAAGATTAAAGTCAGTTTGAGGCACAATCTATATAGTATTTGAAATATGTTATCTCTTTAGGGAAATTCTCTTTACAGATATTTTCAGAATTATTAATAGACATCAGTGATAAGAGGAGGCATCATATATCTTAAATAAGTAGAAGATAATATTGAGAATTTTCTACTTGGTTAGAAAAAGAGAGTGAAAAAATTATGTCTCCTCTTAAAGGATATTACCACCATAGACTCTGACTTTCATTCTTAGTGAGACAGCTTAGCAAAAACTGGAGCTAATAACCCAGATGATGAATGAAATGATAAACCAAGTATAAGCAGGTAAAACCTAATAGAAAAAAGCAGCCTAAATAGAATTATTTAGCAAGTCATATAAGTATGATCCAATAGATAATGAATCTTGGATGAAAGAGTCCAGGGACCTCCTATAAAGGGAAGGAGAGCTTGTATTTGCTGTTATAAAGAGCATCATCTTGTGAGTAGAATATTTTATGGTTTTGGTAACTGCCCTTGGTAAGTACAAAGCAACTCTGGAGATTATTGTAGTAAACTTTGTCAACTTTTGGCTTCAGCACATTTAATCTATCTCATTATCTTATTTGCATTTTATTCTCCCATCTGGAGGAATTTTCCTTTGCTTGTAGTCTTACTACCGCCTCTGTTGCCTTCTGTTTACAGGCGCTGAGGGAAGGCAGACCCTTCTGCTATTTGTCTCTTGAACAATCGTATTACTTAAACCTCATGATCATACGTGTTCTACCAGAATTTTGAATACTTAGAGAATATTTTGGAGGATCCCTTACAAGTGCATGCTCAGTCACTCAGTCATGCCTGACTCTTTGCAACCCCTCAGACTGTAGCCCAGCAGGCTGCTCTGTCCATTGGATTATCCTAATATGAATAATGGAGTGGGTTGTCATTTCTACCTCCAAGGGATCTTCCCAAAGCAAGGATTGAACCCACGTCTCCTGTGGCTCCTGCATTAGCAGGGGGATTCTTTGTCACTGAGCCACCTGGGAAACCCCTCCCTTAAGAGTAGCTGTAGTGTTGGTGCTGCTGCTAAGTCGCTTCAGGCGTGTCCGACTCTGCAACCCCATAGACAGCAGCCCACTAGGCTCCTCTGTCCCTGGGATTCTCCAGGAAGGGGTGCCATTGCCTTCTCCGAGTTGTAGTATAACCTTGGTGCACATTTTCTGAGCCTCATCCTGCAACCATACTATACCATCAAAATCTTTGAGTCTAGCAGTTCCTATATATACGTCCATGTGTATGTACATAAGCACACATACAAACATTTTTTGTAGGATAGCAGGCGTCTATTTCTGTTACTTGCAACCTAGAAAACTGTCTCTCAGAGGTAGAATTTCCTGATTTTTGAGTAAGGATTTGAGTGAAGAAACTTACAATAAATCTACCACAAGTTTTTTTTTTTTTTTAATTTTCTATGTTTTGATGCTGCTGGCTCAAAAAATTCCTGAGAAGTTTGGTCTGTTTTAATCTCTGTCACAGACTACTGAAAGGTTGCTGTTGCAAGCTATGTGTTAGGGTGGGATTTGTGACCTCTGGAGGAGAGAATTTCAATCCAGGGTCAGGGACTTGACTACTTGGAGCTCAGTTCAGATCAGTCACTCAGTCGTGTCCGACTCTTTGCGACCCCATGAACTGCAGCACGCCAGGCCTCCCTGTCCATCAACAACTCCCTGAGTTCACCCAGACTCACGTCCATCGAGTCAGTGATGCCATCCCGCCATCTCATCCTCTGTCGTCCCCTTCTCCTCTTGCCCCCAATCCCTCCCAGCATCAGAGTGTTTTCCAATAAGTCAACACTTTGCATGAGGTGGCCAAAGTACTGGAGATTCAGCTTTAGCATCATTCCTTCCAAAGAAATCCCTGGGCTGATCTCCTTCAGAATGGACTGGTTGGATCTCCTTGCAGTCCAAGGGACTCTCAAGAGTCTTTTTCAACACCACAGTTCAAAAGCATCAATTCTTCAGTGCTCAGCCTTCTTCACAGTCCAACTCTGACATGCATACATGACCACAGGAAAAACCATAGCCTTGACTAGCAGGACCTTTGTTGGCAAAGTAATGTCTCTGCTTTTGAATATGCTATCTAGGTTGCTCATAACTTTCCTTCCAAGTAGTAAGCGTCTTTTAATTTCATGGCTACAGTCACCATCTGCAGTGATTTTGGAGCCCAGAAAAATAAAATCTGACACTGTTTCCACTGTTTCCCCATCTATTTCCCATGAAGTGATGGGACCGGATGCCATGATCTTCGTTTTCTGAATGTTGAGCTTTAAGCCAACTTTTTCACTCTCCACTTTCACTTTCATCAAGAGGCTTTTTAGTTCCTCTTCATTTTCTGCCATAAGGGTGGTGTCATCTGCATATCTGAGGTTATTGATATTTCTCCCAGCAATCTTGATTCCAGCTTGTATTTCTTCCAGTCCAGCGTTTCTCATGAGGTACTCTGCATATAAGTTAAATAAACAGGGTGAGAATATACAGCCCTGAGGTACTCCTTTTCCTATTTGGAACCAGTCTGTTGTTCCATGTCCAGTTCTAACCGTTGCTTCCTGACCTGCATACAAATTTCTCAAGAGGTAGATCAGGTGGTCTGGTATCCCATCTCTTTCAGAATTTCCCACAGTTTATTGTGATCCACACAGTCAAAGGCTTTGGCATAGTCAATAAAGCAGAAATAGATACATTTCTGGAACTCTCTTGCTTTTTCCATGATCCAGAGGATGTTGGCAATTAGTTCTCTGGTTCCTCTGCCTTTCCTAAAAGCAGCTTGAACATCAGGAAGTTCACGGTTCACATATTGCTGAACCCTGGCTTGGAGAATTTTGAGCATTACTTTACTAGCGTGTGAGATGAGTACAATTGTGCGGTAGTTTGAGCATTCTTTGGCATTGCCCTTCTTTGGGATTGGAATGAAAACTGACCTTTTCCAGCCCTGTGGCCACTCCTGAGTTTTCCAAATTTGCTGGCATGTTGAGTGCAGCACTTTCACAGCATCATCTTTCAGGATTTGGAATGGCTCAACTGGAATTCCATCACTTCCACTAGCTTTGTTCGTAGTGATGCTTTCTAAGGCCCACTTGACTTCACATTCCAGGATGTCTGGCTCTAGGTCAGTGATCACACCATCATGATTATCTGGGTCGTGAAAATATTTTTTGTACAGTTCTTCTGTGTATTCTTGTCACCTCTTCTTAATATCTTCTGCTTCTGTTAGGTCCATACCATTTCTGTCCTTTATGGAGCCCATCTTTGCATGAAATGTTCCTTTGGTATCTCTGATTTTCTGGAAGAGATCCCTAGTCTTTCCCATTCTGTTGTTTTCCTCTATTTCTTTGCATTGATCGCTGAAGAAGGCTTTCTTATCTCTTCTCGCTATTCTTTGGAACTCTGCATTCAGATGTTTATATCTTTCCTTTTCTCCTTTGCTTTTGGCTTCTTTTCTTTTCACAGCTATTTGAAAGGCCTCCCCAGACAGCCATTTTGCTTTTTTGCATTTCTTTTCCATGGGGATGGTCTTGATCCCTGTCTCCTGTACAATGTCATGAACCTCATTCCATAGTTCATCAGGCACTCTATCTATCAGATCTAGGCCCTTAAATCTATTTCTCACTTCCATTGTATAATCATAAGGGATTTGATTTAGGTCATACCTGAATGGTCTAGTGGTTTTCCCTACTTTCTTCAATTTAAGTCTGAATTTGGCAATAAGGAGTTCATGGTCTGAGCCACAGTCAGCTCCTGGTCTTGTTTTGCTAACTGTATAGAGCTTCTCCATCTTTGGCTGCAAAGAATATAATCAATCTGATTTCGGTGTTGACCATCTGGTGATATCCATGTGATGTCTGACAGAATGTGGTCCACTGGAGAAGGGAATGGCAAACCACTTCAGTATTCTTGCCTTGAGAACCCCATGAACAGTATGAAAAGGCAAAATGATAGGATACTGAAAGAGAAACTCCCCAGGTCAGTAGGTGCCCAATATGCTACTGGAGATCAGTGGAGAAATAACTCCAGAAAGAATGAAGGGATGGAGCCAAAGCAAAAAGAATGCCCAGCTGTGGATGTGACTGGTGATAGAAGCAAGGTCCAATGCTGTAAAGAGCAATATTGCATAGGAACCTGGAATGTCAGGTCCATGAATCAAGGCAAATTGGAAGTGGTCAAACAGGAGATGGCAAGAGTGAATGTCGACATTCTAGGAATCAGTGAACTGAAATGGACTGGAATGGGTGAATTTAACTCAGATGACCATTATATCTACTACTGCGGGCAGGAATCCCTCAGAAGAAATGGAGTGGCCATCATGGTCAACAAAAGAGTCTGAAATGCAGTACTTGGATGCAATCTCAAAAATGACAGAATGATCTCTGTTCGTTTCCAAGGCAAACCATTCAATATCACAGTAATCCAAGTCTATGCCCCAACCAGTAACGCTGAAGAAGCTGAAGTTGAATGGTTCTATGAAGACCTACAAGATCTTTTAGAACTAACACCCAAAAAAGATGTCCTTTTCATTATAGGGGACTGGAATGCAAAAGTAGGAAGTCAAGAAACACCTGGAGTAACAGGCAAATTTGGCCTTGGAAAACGGAATGAAGCAGGGCCAAGACTAATAGAGTTTTGCCAAGAAAATGCACTGGTCATAACAAACACCGTCTTCCAACAGCTTGGAGCTACTTGGAGTTTTTTGTGTAGCAAAGTTTTATTAAAATGTAATGTAGAGATAAGGAAAGCTTCTGACATAGACATCAGAAGGGAACAGAAAGAGTGCCCCCTTGCTAGTTTTTAGCAAGGAGTTTTATGTCTGTTAGAAAGCTATTAATCAGATAAGAGAAACACCTCGAGGCTGACGGAGTTTCACCGGCCCCTCGCCCACAATATGCATTTTTGAGATAGGATGGCACGAGGTGTGTCATCCACCAGCCATAAGACAATTCACAGGAATACTGGTTTGTTAAGTCATTGTCAGCTCAAGGTTTGAGAAAAGAGAAAAGTTAGTCTTAGGTGGAACCATTTTGAGGAAAGGCAAATTCCAAAGCAAATAGATAGTTTAATTAACATAGCTTAAGAAAAACATGTCCATGAGAAAAACCACATTGGTTAGCTCAAGGCAGAACCAGGTGTGGTCATGTGGTCAACACAGAATTAAAAGACACCTCTTTTAATTTTGTGTAGCAGGAAAAAAAAAGTCCACCACTTGCAGTTTATTTCCTCCTGCTGCTTGGGGACCTCTGGCTTTCCTGCATGTTACCATCTCACTATCATTCATACAAAAGTCTTAGGGGCTTTCTAGTGTATATATTTTATTGAATACAATTCTTTGTGTGATTAAAATCCTTATCCTGATCATTTTCTTGGTAGGAAATCCAATAGTGGTTGTTCTCTGCTTGTGTCACAGATTACAATGTAAATGTAAGAGAAACAATAAGGAAATAACTTGGTCAAGGGATGAATTAATTCAGTTAACCATCTCTTCTGAAAAATATTTGTTTCTAGTTTTTACATTATTATAAAATATTAGATAATGAACAACTTTTTTTTTTTTTTTTAAATTTTATTTTATTTTTAAACTTAACATAACTGTATTAGATTTGCCAAATATCAAAATGAATCCGCCACAGGTATACATGTGTTCCCCATCCTGAACCCTCCTCCCTCCTCCCTCCCCATTCCATCCCTCTGGGTCGTCCCAGTGCACCAGCCCCAAGCATCCAGTATCGTGCATCGAACCTGGACTGGCAACTCATTTCATACATGATATTTTACATGTTTCAATGCCATTCTCCCAAATCTTCCCACCCTCTCCCTCTCCCACAGAGTCCATAAGACTGTTCTATACTGCTTCCTTTCTTCCTATACTATTGTTTAGGCTCATTCTTTAAAAAAATGGCAATACTGAGTTACAGTGTAATAAGACCCTTAAGACAGTTAAATACATTGTCAAATTATTTTCCAAAAGTGCTAGACAAATCATCTGTTTAGTCGTTTTTAAAATACTTGTTCACTATACTTTCACTTTTTCTCTCTTCCCGAGTGCTTCCTATTCCCTTGATTTTTTAAACAAATATGGTGCATAAAAATGTTGGTTCTCACGAATTTGAATTAGGTTGATTATTAATGAGGTTTTCAACCACCACAATCTCCTCTGTGGAAATGGTTGATTAATGACCTTAAACCACTAATACAGTGTTCCTTTTTTATCTGGTTATTAGCAGTCTCAAAATTTAGTCATCTCTGTCATCAGTCTGCTACCATCAACCCCCGCTGTCCTGTACACTTAGTTCCAAAGATCGCCCATTCTGCAAGTTGGGCTGTCAGCCTGAATGTATATCCACTGGATACTTCAGTCTTGAATTTAATTGCCTGAAAAGTGTACTTCCCTTGGAAGTACCTCTAGTCTGCCTCTGAAGACTCCCCAGACTCTCTTTAAATCAAATTCCAGGCTGTCCTTCAGTAAAGAGAAATGGTTTTCAAATTTATTTCTCATAGAATTGTTTGCAGTGTTATCACATTTACTATTCCATAGGGCTGGTATTCTATAGAACCCACATTAAGAATTGTTTAATAGCATCCAGAAAAATTAATTCAGAACTTCATGAAGTCAGTGTAAACGTTTCTTTGAAAATGACTGACCCACATTTTGGGTGAGTTTTATGTGTAGTGTGTAATTACTTTAAGAAGTAATCTTCCCAAACTGTAATGAATCACAGGTATTTATACAAATATCTCTTCATTCCTTATCTGCTTTACTAAGGAAATGATGGAAACCTAGATTTCTTCATGTTAGTTGTATCTGATTCTGGTCTTCTCTAGTTCCCCTCCTCTTCCTGCTTCTGTTCCCCTTCCACCTCCTCCCTTTCTTCTTGTCTCAGCTCCCCTCTTCCCACTCTTACACCATCTTCCTCCTTGTTATAATAAAAGTTGAAGTTGTTCTGATTCCCTTTCACGTGTCCACACACTGTTTTCCCCACATCACTCCACTGGGTTACTGATTTCTTATATCTGAGTCGTTATTATTGATTGCAGACTTTTCTCAGTATTTACTTAAAATTACTGAAAATCTACCTTATATACTAGTGCTAATCTAATTCAGTAGCATTCTGAAGGAGGCTTGTTCCCTCTCATATCCTTTGCACAAAGTTCGGTACTAATTATGGGTACTTATGTCCATCTGGAATGATTTCACACTATTTGCTTGCTCTGTTTGTTTCGGTCTCAGCTGTACTCCTTAATCTAAGCACTTTCTTCCCTGCCCTGGCTGCAGCAGCTCAGTAGTGCATCTATTAAACTATTTAAGGAGATTAACACATTTTGGCAGATTAGAAGGCATATTTAAAATGTTAATTACCTATCAATTCTTCAGTACTCCTCTCTTCCTGCTCTGATCCCCCATTTTATACTTATCCAAATGGAGAGTAATTTCAGTATACAGAAGCAGTAGAAACACATATGGATTTTTTAAGTTAACCAGGAAGCTGTATTTGAGGAGAATCTTGCACCCTGTTTTAATTTCTGATTCAGTCTCAATGATATATGACTATAGGGCATATGCAAAATGGCATTTTTTATATTTACTAAGCACTTGTATTTTCCTTTTTTTCTCATACTGACATAGAAACAAGGCAGACATAATTGTAGATGGAGAAACAGAGGTTTAGAAATGTCACAGTACAAATAAGTCCATGGTGACAGCTTGTAAAAGGGAGACCCAGGACTAAAACATAAGCCTTGTGAATTCCATTCCGTGATATTTTTTTTCCTCTCCAACACTCTATCAAATGTATCAAATAAACAGTGGAAAATCTTGGTTTTGACTGTAAGAGCCATATTAGAAGGCTTTTTCCTTTGTTCTAATCAGCCGTACAGGTGCACACCGCATGAGCAGATGGAAGTGCAATTAAGACAGATGTGGTGACAGCTTATCCGCAGACTGGAATGCTTTCAAACCCCAGGCCTAATCGACAGCCCAGGGCACAGCAGGCACACCACAAAAGACTCAAAAGTGGGAGAAAGATTTGTTCAAGCTGTAGATCTCTCCAAACTTTGAAAGCGAAGTGGCGTTTAGGGATTTTGAAATCCTACATCTATTCATAATTTCCTTAGGTAATGAACATTTTTTACATTGTTGAATATAATTAGAAAAAATAAAGGTCAATGCAGGATCATTGATTATTTATGCACTGTAAGCCCAGTGAGAGATAAGTCAGAATGAGAGAGGGACAAAAGCTTTGGTGTGTGAGCTGTGTGAGCTGTTATATCTATATTATGTGAAGAGCCTAGATGAGTGCTGGGGGCAGGCTTTCAGTAATCCTTCCTTCTTTTCCAGGAAAACCTTTAAACCTTAGTTATTATTTTCAACATTAAAAATTTCTGTAAGTAGGCTTTCCGGTTAGGATAAATTACAGGCTTCGAGGGAAGAGGCATCAAGATGAACATCCTCATGGGTCCAAATGGCAAAGTTGAAGCCCAATGGGCATTATGCTTGGGGTTATGCCCTCAACCTTCTTATTCCTTGTGAGATTGTTGTACGAAGGGGCAGAAGAGCAAGTACCTGTGGTCAGATAAAGATTTACATCCACTTCTGTGTTCAGTTCTGTCGCTCAATCGTGTCTGACTCTTTGTGATCCCATGGACTGCAGCACACCAGGCTTCCCAATCCTTCATCAACTCCCAGAGCTTGCTCAAACTCATGTCCATCGAGTCAGTGATGCCATCCAACCATACCGCCTCTATTGTCCCCTTCTCCTCCTGCTTTCATCTTTCCCAGCATAGGGTCTTTTCCAATGAGTCAGTTCTTTGCATTAAGTGGCCAGATTATTGGGGCTTCAGCTTCAGCATCAGTCCTTCCAATGAATAGTCAGGACTGATTTACCTTAGGATGAACTGGTTGGATCTTCTTGCAGTCCAAGGGACTCTCAAGAGTCTTCTCCAACACCATGGTTCAAAAGCATCAATTCTTTGGCTCTCAGCTTTATAGTTCAATTCTCACATCCATACATGACCACTGGAAAAACCATAGCTTTGACTAGATGGACATTTGTTGGCAAAGTAATATGTATGTTTTTTAATATGCTGTCTAGGTTGGTCATAGCTTTTCTTCCAAGGAGCAAGCATCTTTTAATTTCATGGCTGCAGTCACCATCTGCAGTGATTTGGGAGCCCAAGAAAATAAAGTCTGTCACTGTTTCCATTGTTTCCCCATCTATTTGCCATGAAGTGATGGGACTGGATGCCATGATCTTCGTTTTCTGAATGTGAGCTTTAAGCCAACTTTTTCACTCTCCTCTTTCACTTTCATCAAGAGGTTTTTTAGTTCCTCCTCACTTTCTGCCATAAGGGTGGTGTCATCTGCATATCTGAGGTTATTGATATTTCTCCAGGCAATCTTGATTCCAGCCTGTGCTTCATCCAGTCTGGCATTTCACATGATGTACTCTGCACATAAGTAAATAAGCAAGGTGACAATATGCAGCCACTTCTGTGTAGCACTGTGCAAATTTCTTGACCCCTCTGAATGTCACTTTAATTTACTTGTCTTTTGAATAGTAATACTGGATTTTGCTAGCTACCTCTCAGTGTTGTTTAGAAGTTTGTATGAGATAATAACTGTGAAAGTTTGACTGTTTTAAGTGATTTCTATATAATTCCCTTCTATAATAGTTGAGCTCTAACACCTGTCAGGAATCAATAAGCATAGAAAGACCAACCTGGAGATTCTGCAGAAAGACCGTAATAGGAGGTCATAAAAGAGAACCAGAAAGAATTGGAATCCATTTCTTCCTCTCACTATGCAGTGGTTTTAAAGTTTAGTGTGTGTTAGACTCTTCTGAGAATAATGCTAAAATGTAGGTTCCTGGACCACATTACCAGAGATTCTGATTCACCCAGTCTAGGCAGGAACCAGGATTACTGATTTATTATTAAATGCTCTATGTGGTTCTAAAGGTGACTTGAGGATCCTAATGTGCCAAATATTGACTAAACACTTTATCTATGATGCTTACTCCCAAGATGGGTAGTAAGTGGCTTGGGAACAAAATTCATACTTAATTGATTTTTGCAGACTCAAAGTATGAGGCATTAGATGCACTAGCGTTTTCAGCTGAAAAGGGTGCTTTTCACGTGTTCTGTTAATTAACTTTAATGATAAAGATTTGTTATTTACCACGTTTCACTTCATATTTTAAGAATTAAGATCCAGGTTCTGAATTAAGGTGAGAGATGAGTGAGCAAATGTGGCGAATATTGATGGCTTTTTTCCCAAAGCTGTTGTCTCTGTTCTAAAAAGATACTCCACTTTAATCTGAGCAAATTGACGCCCAGAATAAACATTTCCCAACCTCCTTTGCATCTGGCTGAGCCATGTTACCAGTCCTTCATTCTGGCCACTGTTCTATAAGGAAAAGAGATATTGATAGCTTCTAGGTTGTAGCCATAAAGGAAACGAATTTACTCTTTTCTTTCCCCTTCCTTGATGGTAGAATGTAAATGCAGTGGTGAAGACATCATGGACCAAACAGTCCAGTCTGTTTGGTTAACTCAGCCAAAGAAGTTAACAGAGAAGTTAAGATCTCCAAGGACTAGAATCACATGGCTTTGACTTATGTGTTAGAAAGGCAGAGAAAAGAAACTTATGTCTTGTGTAAGATTCTGCTCTTCTGAGTCCATACCATGCAAAACTAAACCCAGTTTGTTCTAATACATGCATCAAATAAGCACCCAGGATTAGAACAGTGAAATATTATAATGTGAAATGAATACTAGAGTGTAAAATGAACACTCTAGTGCCTCCCTTCTAAGGTTATTAGAAGAGCCACAAGATGTATATTGCATGATGAAATGCCTGCAACTTTGTAAATACAGGCAGGAGGAGAAGGGGACGACAGAGGATGAGATGGCTGGATGGCATCACTGACTCGATGGACGTGAGGCTGAGTGAACTCCGGGAGATGGTGATGGACAGGGAGGCCTGGCGTGCTGCGATTCATGAGGTTGCACTGAGTGAGATTCATGGGGTTGCACTGAGTTGGACACGACTGAGTGACTGAACTGAACTGAACTGAATGATTTTAATTACTGAATAATTTATGTCATTATTTATAAGTCATTGACTCTATGATAAAGATACTGTGCTAAGATTAGTAGAATAACTGAGATATAAAGAAAAACTGACTTCAGCTCTAAACTTTAAGTGGAACTTGAGTGATCTCCAGGCCAAAAGACCTTGAGTAGGAAACACTAGCCCAGTGAACGTTTGGCATCAGGCCCCTGATGATTTGCTGGAAAACATAACCACCAGTCAAGCAGGGGCAATGTTGAGTTCCAAGGCCCTTACAAAATACAAAGGTAATGTCTGTGAAAGTGGATACTAGAAAGGTTATTTGGATGACTAATTTACTATTCATGGGGAGTGTACAGTGCAGGGTTTTTGTTGAAGGCTTTTTGAATCATATTCCCATCGTCATGAAAAACAATCCTGTCACAGTACTACAGCCAGAAAGATTTATGTGTGTGCTTTTACCATATTTGAGAGGGCTGCTTAGCAACAATGCTAGGGAACATTTGAAGGTAGCCATGGGTTAGATAATATGTATTATTTAAAACCATTCAAGGTGGGGTGGTGAAGGCGAAGGAATGGGAGCAGTCAACTTAAATTATGTCTGCATGATATGAACTAGAGAGATTTTGCTGTGAGCACAAAGCCAGACAATGAAATGCCCACTGGATTGTGTCTCTATAAATTGGGGGCGAGTTATTACATTGCTTTCAGCAGTGCTTTTCAAACTTGAGTGAGTAGCAGAATCACCTGAAGTGCTTGTTAAAACAGCCAGACCACAGTCTCAGCATTTCTCATTCGGTTAGTTCTGGGTAAATTGGGGGCCCAATGAGTATCAGGTGATTCGATTGCTGCTTGCATTGATTGTATCAGTGCTCAGTCATGTCCGACTCTTTACGACCCCCTGACTGTGGCCCACCAGGCTCCTCTGTCTGTGGGATTCTCCAGGCAAGAATACTGGCATGGGTTGCCGTTTCCTACTCCAGGGGACCTTCCTGACCCAGGGGTTGAACCCACGTCTCTTGCATCTCCTGCATTGGCAGGCAGATTCTTTACCACTGAGCCACCTGGGAAGTTGCTGCTCATCCAGAAAACAGATTTTGAGGCCCACTGGCTTACAGGAAGTTCTAGTAAAGTTTGGTAGGTAAGCAAACAAACTGTTTCTGTGTTGATATCTTTCAAGGTCGTAGGGTTCCTCTCATTCGCTATCCACATAGAGGTTAGATTATAAAATTCTAGATAGTAAAGACCACATCTTGTTTGTTATTGTAACTGAGGCTTTGTCTAGTGCTGGGCATTTCTTAGCTGCTTGGGTTTTTTGGTTTCTTTTTCGAAGAGGAAGCCTTTCTGCCTTCTTTCTTCTCCTTCATTGTGGCAACACTCCAGACAGCAATACATTCTTTCAGACATGTCTGTGTTGTGGAAAGTGCTTTGTATAACATGCCAATAATTGCTTCACAGGCGAGAATTCCTCCTCTGTTATGGACATAGCTGCATTTGGGGGTGGGAGGCAGGGATAAGGTTTTTATGAGCCTGGACCATGGAGACAAGAGATCTGATGGAAGTCAAAACATGGGTTTGAATCTTGGCTTTGTTTTTTATTTGCCCTGTGAGTTAAGAGAATCACCTAATCTGTGTCCTTACTTCACTGTTCAGTTCAGTCGCTCAGTCGTGTCCAACTCTTTGTGACCCATGGACTGCAGCATGCCAGGCTTCCCTGTCCATCACCAGCTCCTGGAGCTTGTTCAAACTTGTGTGCATCAAGTTGGTGATGCCATCCAACCATCTCACCCTCTGTCGTCCCCTTCTTCTCCCACCTTCAATCTTTCCCAGCATCAGGGTCTTTTCCAATGAGTCAGTTCTTCGCATTAGATGGCCAAAGTATTAGAGTTCAGCTTCAGCATCAGTCCTTCCAATGAATATTCAGGGCTGATTTCCTTTAGGATTCACTGGCTTGATCTTCTTGCAGTCCAAGGGACTCTCAAAGAGTCTTCAACACCACAGTTCAAAAGCATCAATTCTTCAGTGCCCAGCTTCACTGTTCAACTTCACTGTTACATGGGTTTTATTATTTGGAATATTCATAATGTACTTTATGATACATCAAGACTTAAATGGGTTAACACATTTAAAGTTCAGTTATATTCAATTCTTTCAGCTGAAGGTTTTTTGATTTTAACTTAAGGCAAATAAAAATTATTCCTGGTAAAAATATTTAGCAATAGTAAAAAGGAATTACTGAGTACTTGCGGAAAAAACAGAGGTGAAATGATGTCTTAGCAAGAGAGGTTTCTACAATGGAACAGAGATAAAGCTAGATCTGACTATCTCTGTGTCTATAAGGTGGGCAGGATGAGTAAGTGAAGGGGGGCTGTTGGTATGAGTATAAAGACCAAGGAATATAGATACTGTAGGGAGAGAGCAAATTAGCCAATATTACAGTGGTCAGGCACTCTCTCCCCACAAGTTGTAAACACATGGTTGTGTAACAGCTGAGAGCGTTTGTAAAACCATGCATGTGCAATGTCCTATATAAGCACCACCTGAAAAGTTCTTGTACGTGAGGCAGGTCGAGTTGCATTGAGTTTCACAGTTGTTGTTGCTGCTGCGTCAGCCCTTAAAGAGTAAAGTCTGTCTGCCTTGCTGATGCTAATAATGTATGTCCATAGTACTATGGCAACCCACTCCAGTACTCTTGCCTGGAGAATCCCATGGGTGGAGGAGCCTGGTAGGCTACAGTCCATGGGGTCTTAAAGAGTCGGACACAACTGAGCAACTTCACTTTCACTTTCATAGTACTATAGCTCCTCGCATTTTCTTCCAGCTTCCCTACTCACGTCTTGCCTACCCTGGTTCCAATGAATGATGAGATACAGCAAGACAGATACAATTGATTGTAAAATGTTGCTTGCTTAAAATTGTACTTTTGTAAAAATACTCAATTTGCAAAACTATTTTTTTTCTTTTGTATGCTTGGCTGTTGTTCAGTCACTCAGTTGCGTCTCTTTGCAACCCATGGACTACAGCATGCCAGGTTTCCCTGCCCTTCACTATCTCCTGGAGTTTGCTCAAAGGGAAAAGATTCTGATGTTGGGAAAATTGAGGGCAGAAAGAGAAGGGGGCAACAGAGGATGAGATGGTTGGATGGCATCATTGACTCAATGGGCATGTCTGGGTTTGTCATAGCTTTCTTTCCAAGGAGCAAGCGTCTTTTAATTTCATGGCTGCAGCCACCATCTGCAGTAATTTCGGAGCCAAAGAAAATAATTTTGTTACCATTTCCATTGCTTCCCCATTTATTTGCTTTGAAATGATGGGACTGGATGGCATGATCTTAGTTGTTGGATGTTGAGTTTTAAGCCAACTTTTATACTCACCTTTTTCACCTTCATCAAGAGGCTCTTTAGTTTCTCTTCACTTTCTGCCATAAGGGTGGTGTCATCTGCATATCTGAGGTTATTGATATTTGTCCCATCAATCTTGATTCCAGCCTGTGCTTCATCGAGCCCAGCATTTCGCATGATGTACTCTGCATATAAGTTAGCTCCGCTGATAAAGAATCCACCTGCAATGCGTGAAACCTGGTTTTGATCCCTGGGTTGGGAACATCCCCTGGAAGTGGGTATGGTGACCCTCTCCAGTATTCTTGCCTGGAGAATCCCCATGGACAGAGGAGCCTGGCTGGCTACAGTCCATGGAGTTGCAAAGAGTTGGACATGACTGAGTGACTAAGCACACACACACATTTCACTCTCCTCTTTAACATTCACTGCGAAGCTCTGTAGTTCCTCTTTGCTTTTTGCCATTAGGGTGGTGTTATCTGGATATCTGAGGTTATTGATATTCCTCTCAGCAATCTTTGATTCCAGCTTGTGATTCATCTAGCCCCGCATTTCACATAATGTATTCTGCATATAAGTTAAAGAAGCAGAGTGACAATATATAACCTGAGATACTCCTTTCCCAATTTTGAACCAGCCCATTATTCCATGTGCTTATTCATTTTTAATAAGTGACAAAAAGGATATTTATAGTTTAACACATGATCTTAAGTTCTTATTGATCTGCTACTTGGAACTTTCAAAGAGATGTCTGTGGTATAAGGCCATTTTATAATATAGCAAACTTAATATTTATAAAGTTTTAATAAAAATTTAGTAATATCCAACTACTTAAACAATCATGCTGATTCTCCTCAAAGAATATATATTTCATATGGGAGATCTAATATACTTCATTTTAAGTGGTGAATATACTGATTATTTCAGCCTAGATCTTCACGACCCAGATAATCACGATGGTGTGATCACTGACCTAGAGCCAGACATCCTGGAATGTGAAGTCAAGTGGGCCTTAGAAAGCATCACTACGAACAAAGCTAGTGGAGGTGATGGAATTCCAGTTGAGCTATTCCAAATCCTGAAAGATGATGCTGTGAAAGTGCTGCACTCAATATGCCAGCAAATTTGGAAAATTCAGCAGTGGCCACAAGACTGGAAAAGGTTAGTTTTCATTCCAATCCCAAAGAAAGGCAATGCCAAAGAATGCTCAAACTACTGCACAATTGCACTCATCTCACACGCTAGTAAAGTAATGCTCAAAATTCTCCAAGCCAGGCTTCAGGAATATGTGAACCATGAACTTCCTGATGTTCAAGCTGGTTTTAGAAAAGGCAGAGGAACCAGAGATCAAATTGCCAACATCCGCTGGATCATGGAAAAGGCAAGAGAGTTCCAGACAAACATCTATTTCTGCTTTATTGACTATGCCAAAGCCTTTGACTGTGTGGATCACAATAAACTGTGGAAAATTCTTCAAGAGATGGGAATACCAGACCACCTGATCTGCCTCTTGAGAAATTTGTATGTAGGTCAGGAAGCAACAGTTAGAACTGGACATGGAACAATAGACTGGTTCCAAATAGGAAAAGGAGTATGTCAAGGCTGTATATTGTCACCCTGCTTATTTAACTTATATGCAGAATACATCATGAGAAACGCTGGACTAGAAGAAACACAAGCTGGAATCAAGATTGCTGGGAGAAATATCAAAAACCTCAGATATGCAGATGACACCACCCTTATGGCAGAAAGTGAAGAGGAACTCAAAAGCCTCTTGATGAAAGTGAAAGAGGAGAGTGAAAAAGTTGGCTTAAAGCTCAACATTCAGAAAACGAAGATCATGGCATCTGGTCCCATCACTTCATGGGAAATAGATGGGGAAACAGTGGAAACAGTGTCAGACTTTATTTTTCTGGGCTCCAAAATCACTGCAGATGGTGACTGCAGCCATGAAATTAAAAGACGCTTGCTCCTTGGAAGGAAAGTTATGACCAACCTAGATAGCATATTCAAAAGCAGAGACATTACTTTGCCAACAAAGGTTCGTCTAGTCAAGGCTATGGTTTTTCCTGTGGTCATGTATGGATGTGAGAGTTGGACTGTGAAGAAGGCTGAGCGCCAAAGAATTGATGCTTTTGAACTGTGGTGTTGGAGAAGACTCTTGAGAGTCCCTTGGACTGCAAGGAGATCCAACCAGTCCATTCTGAAGGAGATCAGCCCTGGGATTTCTTTGGAGGGAATGATGCTAAAGCTGAAACTCCAGTACTTTGGCCACCTCATGCAAAGAGTTGACTCATTGGAAAAGACTCTGATGCTGGGAGGGATTGGGGGCAAGAGGAGAAGGGGAGGACAGAGGATGAGATGGCTGGATGGCATCACTGACTCAATGGACGTGAGTCTGTGTGAACTCCAGGAGTTGGTGATGGACAGGGAGGCCTGGCATGCTGCGATTCATGGGGTCGCAAAGAGTCAGACACGACTGAGCATTGATCAGATCTGATTGCTTTGTAGATTGTGAAACCAGATATTGTTTTGTTTTTAATAAAGTTGAACAGATTTATTTTAATAAATTTTATATTTTAGAGTAGTTTCAGTCTCACAGAATTGAGCAAAAAGTAGATACTCATATATACCCTATATCTCCATATACCTGACACTTCCTCTACTGTCAGCATCCTGCACAAAAGTGGTTCATTTGTTGTAATCAGTGAACCCACTTTGACACATCGTTGTCACCCAAAGTTCAAAGCTTACATTAGGGTTTACTCGTGGTGGTGGTGTATATTCTATGAGTCTTGACAAATGTGTAATTATATAATCCATTCCTACAGTCTCATACAGAATAATTTCACTCCCATAATAATAATAATTTCAGTGCCTCTTCATCTCTCCTTCTCTCAGACCCTTAGCAAATGGTGATCTTTCACTGTCTCCATAATTTTACCTCTTCATAATGTCATATTGTTGGACTGCTGTAGAATGTGTACTTTTCAGGTTGACTCCTTATATTTAGTAATGTTCATTTGAGTTTGCTTTTCATGGTTTGATAGCTCATTTCTTTTCAGTGCTGAATAATATTTTGTCTGGATGTACCACATTTCATTCATTCACCTACAGAAAGATATCTTGGTGGCTTTCAAGTTTGGGAAATGATGAATAAAGCTCATTGTAAAGCATGAGTGTCCTTGTGAAGGTTTTATGTGAACCTAAGTTTTAACTCCTTTGCGTAAACATCAAGGAATGCAATTGCTGGATCATATGTAGAGAATATATATATAGTTTTACAAGAAATTGTAAACTGTCTTCCAAAGTCATTGTGTCGTTTTATATTCTCAGCAACAGGGAGTGAGAGTTTCTATTGTTACAACTCTTGACAACATTTGTTGTTGTCAGTGTTTTGAATTGTTGCCATTATTATAGTCAGTGGTATCTCACTGATGTTTTAATTTGAAATTCCCTAATGACATATGATATAGAGCATCGGTACATATATTAATGCCTTTGTACCCACCATACATGGGTTAGAGGAGCAGTTATTTAATATTTAAAGAAGAAATAAATGATTAAATGACAAATCAAAACTGAGGTTCTGACTTTAATAGTGAAATTTGAAGTGGAGAGAGGTAAATTTGCCATGAAATGCTTCAGTGTCATTGTGAGAGCAGCTTCCTTGTCCACAGCATTCAGAGTGCACTCTGAACACAGATGCAACCTCCAAGAGCAGAATGCTCCCTTACAGGCACTCTAGGTACTGTTGCTAATCACAAGTAGGGGAGCTTTTGCATGACTGTCCCTCTGAAACTGCTCTGTGAACACCCTTTGCATGTTTGATCTAAGCCACAAGATCATGCATTCAGTGCATACTCTTTTAGTACTGCAAATATGAAAGAAACTGAAGAGCAGATAGACCCAACCAGACAACTACTAGGCAAGTACTGATGAGCAGAAATAAAGGAAATTAAAGTATGAATAAATAAGACCCCCAACACAAAGTGAATCTGCACACCAAATTCCAAAATACATAAAATCCCTAGTGCTATGAAAGATAGTAAATAAAATTAACAAAAAGAATTTAGTGTAGATAATTTTTTTTTTAATCTGACAAAGGAAAAAAAATTTTTTTCTTTTACTTTGTTTTACATGAACAGCATGTGTTGGTGGCTGTGAGTAAGGGGAGGTGGGTGGCAGGCAGTGTCAAAGCTTGCTTGGCAGTGCATTCTAGCAAGGGAGCGCAGCCATTGATATACCATTGACCAAAGACCGGCCCTCCTCTGTCTTCGTCTTCCATGGAGTGCACAGCTTTGGGAGTGGAGCATGTGGAGCCGTGAGGAAGGAAGCAGGGGCCCTCACCTGTGTCCACACTGCCTCCCGCTACTCCGTATTCGGTGGTTTAGTGAGGCCTTCCAGTCAGCCCTGCCCAGGTAGGCCCAAGGCCCTGGCGGAGCACTGACAGGCCGAACTTGACTATCCAGAGGAAGTAAAAGCTATAACACAGTTTCCGTAGGTGAACTTGGGGAGGACCCACCAACTGGGCTCTGAGCGTACAAGTTTGCCCCCTTTGCGGCCCTGGACGTGTAGGAGGGATGGGGTGCCCACATTTCGGCGTGGCCTTTGTGGAGGCAAGGAGAGCCAGAAGGTGAGGGCTGGCCTGACGGGATGAGGTGGCAACTATGGCACAGCAGTGCTGTGTTTTATGCAGTTGTACCACTTGTATTTGAATGTGGAAAATATATTCTAACACTTTTTTTTTTTTGGCATCCTGTGCCTGAGATTTCCTCCATTTCCGTCAAAATTCGAACCCAAAACAATAAAGTAAATGGCAACGGGGTCATACTTATCAGTAATTACCTTAAACGTAAATGGGTTGAATGCCCCAACCAAAAGACAAAGACTGGCTGAATGGATACAAAAACAAGACCCCTGCATATGTTGTCTACAAGAGACCCACCTCAAAACAGGGGACACATACAGACTGAAAGTGAAGGGCTGGAAAAAGATTTTCCATGCGAATAGGGACCAAAAGAAAGCAGGAGTAGCAATACTCATATCAGATAAATAGACTTTAAAACAAAGGCTGTGAAAAGAGACAAAGATGGTCACTACATAATGATCAAAGGATCAATCCAAGAAGAAGATATAACAATTATAAATATATATGCACCCAACACGGGAGTACCGCAGTATGTAAGACAAATGCTAACAAGTATGAAAGAAGAAATTAACAATAACACAATAATAGTGGGAGACTTTAATACCCCACTCACACCTATGGATAGATCAACTAAACAGAAAATTAACAAGGAAACACAAACTTTAAACGATACAATAGACCAGTTAGACCTAATTGATATCTATAGGACATTTCATCCCAAAACAATGAATTTCACCTTCTTCTCAAGCGCACATGGAACCTTCTCCAGGATAGATCACATCCTGGGCCATAAAGCTAGCCTTGGTAAATTCAAAAAAATAGAAATCATTCCAAGCATCTTTTCTGACCACAATGCAGTAAGATTAGATCTCAATTACAGGAGAAAAACTATTAAAAAATCCAACATATGGAGGCTGAACAACACGCTGCTGAATAACCAACAAATCACAGAAGAAATCAAAAAAGAAATCAAAATTTGCATAGAAACGAATGAAAATGAAAACACAACAACCCAAAACCTGTGGGACACGGTAAAAGCAGTCCTAAGGGGAAAGTTCATAGCAATACAGGCACACCTCAAGAAACAAGAAAAAAGTCAAATAAATAACCTAACTCTACACCTAAAGCAACTAGAAGAGGAAGAAATGAAGAACCCCAGGGTTAGTAGAAGGAAAGAAATCTTAAAAATTAGAGCAGAAATAAATGCAAAAGAAACAAAAGAGACCATAGCAAAAATCAACAAAACCAAAAGCTGGTTCTTTGAAAGGATAAATAAAATTGACAAACCATAGCCAGACTCATCAAGAAACAAAGGGAGAAAAATCAAATCAATAAAATTAGAAATGAAAGTGGAGAGATCACAACAGACAACACAGAAATACAAAGGATCATAAGAGACTACTATCAACAATTATATGCCAATAAAATGGACAACGAGGAAGAAATGGACAAATTCTTAGAAAAGTACAACTTTCCAAAACTCGATCAGGAAGAAATAGAAAATCTTAACAGACCCATCACAAGCACGGAAATTGAAACTGTAATAAAAAATCTTCCAGCAAACAAAAGCCCAGGTCCAGACGGCTTCACAGCTGAATTCTACCAAAAATTTAGAGAAGAGCTAACACCTATCCTGCTCAAACTCTTCCAGAAAATTGCAGAGGATGGTAAACTTCCAAACTCATTCTATGAGGCCACCATCACCCTAATACCAAAACCTGACAAAGATCCCACAAAAAAAGAAAACTACAGGCCAATATCACTGATGAACATAGACGCAAAAATCCTTAACAAAATTCTAGCAATCAGAATCCAACAACACATTAAAAAGATCATACACCATGACCAAGTGGGCTTTATCCCAGGGATGTAAGGATTCTTCAATATCCGCAAATCAATCAATGTAATACACCACATTAACAAATTGAAAAATAAAAACCATATGATTATCTCAATAGATGCAGAGAAAGCCTTTGACAAAATTCAACATCCATTTATGATCAAAACTCTCCAGAAAGCAGGAATAGAAGGAACATACCTCAACATAATCAAAGCTATATATGACAAACCCACAGCAAACATTATCCTCAATGGTGAAAAATTGAAAGCATTTCCTCTAAAGTCAGGAACAAGACAAGGGTGCCCACTTTCACCATTACTATTCAACATAGTTTTGGAAGTTTTGGCCACAGCAATCAGAACAGAAAAAGAAATAAAAGGAATCCAAATTGGAAAAGAAGAAGTAAAGCTCTCACTGTTTGCAGATGACATGATCCTCTACATAGAAAACCCTAAAGACTCCACCAGAAAATTACTAGAACTAATCAATGACTATAGTAAAGTTGCAGGATATAAAATCAACACACAGAAATCCCTTGCATTCCTATACACTAATAATGAGAAAACAGAAAGAGAAATTAAGGAAACAATTCCATTCACCATTGCAATGGAAAGAATAAAATATTTAGGAATATATCTACCTAAAGAATCTAAAGACCTATATATAGAAAACTATAAAACACTGGTGAAAGAAATCAAAGAGGACACTAACAGATGGAGAAATATACCATGTTCATGGATTGGAAGAATCAATATAGTGAAAATGAGTATACTACCCAAAGCAATCTATAGATTCAATGCAATCCCTATCAAGCTACCAACAGCATTCTTCACAGAGCTAGAACAAATAATTTCACAATTTGTATGGAAACACAAAAAACCTCGAATAGCCAAAGCGATCTTGAGAAAGAAGAATGGAACTGGAGGAATCAACCTACCTGACTTCAGGCTCTACTACAAAGCCACAGTTATCAAGACAGTATGGTACTGGCACAAAGACAGAAATATAGATCAATGGAACAAAATAGAAAGCCCAGAGATAAATCCACGCACATATGGACACCTTATCTTCGACAAAGGAGGCAAGAATATACAATGGATTAAAGACAATCTCTTTAACAAGTGGTGCTGGGAACTCTGGTCAACCACTTGTAAAAGAATGAAACTAGAACACTTTCTAACACCATACACAAAAATAAACTCCAAATGGATTAAAGATCTAAACGTAAGACCAGAAACTATAAAACTCCTAGAGGAGAACATAGGCAAAACACTCTCTGACATACATCACAGCAGGATCCTCTATGACCCACCTCCCAGAATATTGGAAATAAAAGCAAAAATAAACAAATGGGACCTAATTAACCTTAAAAGCTTCTGCACATCAAAGGAAACTATTAGCAAGGTGAAAAGACAGCCTTCAGAATGGGAGAAGATAATAGCAAATGAAGCAACTGACAAACAACTAATCTCGAGAATATACAAGCAACTCCTACAGCTCAACTCCAGAAAAATAAATGACCCAATCAAAAAATGGGCCAAAGAACTAAATAGACATTTCTCCAAAGAAGACATCCAGATGGCTAACAAACACATGAAAAGATGCTCAACGTCACTCATTATCAGAGAAATGCAAATCAAAACCACTATGAGGTACCATTTCACACCAGTCAGAATGGCTGCGATCCAAAAGTCTACAAGTAATAAATGCTGGAGAGGGTGTGGAGAAAAGGGAACCCTCTTGCACTGTTGGTGGGAATGCAAACTAGTACAGCCACTATGGAGAACAGTGTGGAGATTCCTTAAAAAACTGGAAATAGACATGCCTTATGATCCAGCAATCCCACTGCTGGGCATACACACTGAGAAAACCAGAAGGGAAAGAGACACGAGTACCCCAATGTTCATCGCAGCACTGTTTATAATAGCCAGGACATGGAAGCAACCTAGATGTCCATCAGCAGATGAATGGATAAGAAAGCTGTGGTACATATACACAATGGAGTATTATTCAGCCATTAAAAAGAATACATTTGAATCAGTTCTAATGAGGTGGATGAAACTGGAGCCTATTATACAGAGTGAAGTAAGCCAGAAAGAAAAACACCAATACAGTATACTAACGCATATATATGGAATTTAGAAAGATGGTAACAATAACCCTGTGTACGAGACAGCAAAAGAGACACTGATGTATAGAACAGTCTTATGGACTCTGTGGGAGAGGGAGAGGGTGGGAAGATTTGGGAGAATGGCATTGAAACATGTAAAATATCATGTATGAAATGAGTTGCCAGTCCAGGTTCGATGCACGATACTGGATGCTTGGGGCTGGTGCACTGGGACGACCCAGAGGGATGGAATGGGGAGGGAGGAGGGAGGAGGGTTCAGAATGGGGAACACATGTATACCTGTGGCGGATTCATTTTGATATTTGGCAAATCTAATACAGTTATGTTAAGTTTAAAAATAAAATAAAATTAAAAAAAAAAAAAAAAAAAAAAAAAAAAAAACTCCAAAAAGAGAGTTCAGTTTCTCACAAAGTCAAAGAAAGAGGGAGATTTCTTCTCAGTTGCTCTAAGTCGCTCAGATGGGTTCCCGAGATGAGCTCACTTTATTGGGCTGGGAATTCCCAACAGAATTGCAGAGAGAAGGTGGCAGGTGTTCAAGTCTTCAGTGGGCAAATCAGGAAGAGCATATACTCAGGAGTAATTTCAAGTGAATTAGCTGATGTTTTCTAGTGATTTCATAACAAATTTACTTTGCCTTCTGACTGCTCTAGGGGCAAAGTTATTTTATAAACCATAATTTATTTTATCGCCTAGAGGGTTTTTATTGGCTGGTAAAAGTGTAAGGAAATCAGCCCTGGGTGTTCATTGGAAGTACTGATGCTAATGCTGAAACTCCAATACTTTGGCCACCTCATATGAAGAGTTGACTCATTGGAAAAGACCCTGATGCTGGGAAGGACTGGGGGCAGGAGGAGAAGGGAATGACAGAGGATGAGATGGCTGGATGGCATCACCAACTCGATGGACATGAGTTTGAGTGAACTCTGGGAGTTGGTGATGGATAGGGAGGCCTGGCGTGCTGCAATTCATGGGGTCACAAAGAGTCAAGACACGACTGAGCAACCGAACTGAACTGAAAAGTGTATGTGTCTAGAATTGAAAGCTCAAAGACCGATTCCATGTTTATGTACATTCTGGTTATTGCCCATTCATTATTCAGTAGAAATCCAGGACTTGTCTTCATTATTTGCTTGTTTATCCCCAAGCTGAGAATGAGGAAAAACTATACAACATGATGAAGACCATGGGTACTGGCAGAGATTAGACCTGGACAAATCCCAGCTCTACCACTTAGTAGCTGCTGAACATGGGTGAGCTAAATAACATCATTCAGCCTCAGGTTTGTCATTTCTAAAATGGAGATGATTTAGAATTTTTTGCCTGTAGTGTTGCTGCAAAGAATCAATGAAATAACATATGTAAAGTAACTTTGTACAATACCTGTTGCAAAATAAGCATTCAACAAATGCTAGTTTAAACATACGCTTCTCAATACTCAGTGGACGCCCCCAACCTCCTGCCCCAGTTTTATTGAGTATAATTATAATATAATACTGTCTTAAGTTTAAGGTGTATAGCATGTTGACTAGATACATTTATATATTGAAATATAATTACTACCATAGATTAGCTAACACCTCCTTCAGCTCACCTAATTACCATTTCTTTTTTGGGTGTGTGATGAGAATATTTCGGACCTACTCTTCTAGCAACTGTATATGATACAGTATCATTATATATATAATCACAGTGTTGTACATTAGATCCCCAGAACTTATTCATCTTCTGACTAGAAGTTTGTACTTTTTGACCAGTCTCTCCATTTTCCAACTGTTTAGTTCCAATAGTCACTATTCTACTCTCTTTTCTTAGAAATTCAGGTTTTTTTAGATCCCATATAGGAGATATTATGCAGTATTTATCTTACTCCATCTGACTTTTCTTATCATAATACTTTCAAGGTCCATCTGTATTATTGCAAAAGACAAGATTTCCTTCATTCTCATCAATGGATAACATTACAAAGTGTATGTATGTGTATATGAGTAAATCACTATATAACCATTATGATATATTATTTATCCATTCATTCATTGGTGGACACTTAGGTTGTTTGTATATCTTGGTTATTATAAATAATGCTGCAGTAAACATAGAAGTTCAGGTATCTTTTCTATATCCTGCTTTAATTTCCTTTGGATATATCTCAGAAGTGTTGTTGCTGGATCATAAGGTAACTATTTTTAATGGTCTTGAGGAAACTTCATACTGTTTTCCATAATGGCTGCACTAATTTACATTCTCACCCTCAGTGCAATAGTATTCCCTTTTCTCTACATCCTCAAAAACACTTGCTATCTCTTGTCTTTTTGAAAACAGCCTTTTTAACAGGTGTGAAATACCTCATTGTGGTTTGCTTTATACTTCCCTAATAACTAGTGATGTTGAGCACTTCATGTACCTGTTGGCCATTTATATGCCTTCTTGGGAAAATGTCTGTTCAGTTCCTCACTCATTTTTAATGAGCTTTTTTGTTTGTTTGTTTGTTTCTGAGTTGTATGAGTTTAATTCCCCCAACAAAATATTGCCTAAAACTTAACTGCTAAGTAGACCTATATGGGGATGGGGAGATGGGAACAACTGTTAGATATCTTAATGAATTTGAAATCCAGAATTCTTCCTGCTTTATTTTCCTAAAGAGTAAATCTGATCATGTGACTTTCATGCTAAACATCCAATGTCATGGCTTCAGTGGCTTACAGGGCCCTGTTTGACTAACCCTAAAGCCCCTCTCCCATCTTATCTTTCAACTCCTGAGAATCCTAGGGTCTAGTACACATACTCTTCTCTCTCTCCTGCCATTTCTTATTATTTGACTGAATCCTTTGCCCATTTAGGGCTTCCCTGTGGCTCAGATGGTAAAGCGTCTGCCTGCAATGCAGTGGACCCAGGTTCGATCCCTGGGTCAGGAAGATCCCCTGGAGAAGGAAATGGCAACCCACTCCAGTACTCTTGCCTGAAAAACTCCATGGGCTGTCACCTGAGAAGCCTGGTAGGCGACAGTCCATGGAGTCGCAGAGTCGGACACGACTGAGCGACTTCACTTTTGCACATCTAGAAGCAGCTCAGTGTCATTCCCTGAGTAGGTGTCTCCCCGGAGGCTTGCTACTGTTGTCAGATTCCTCCGTGGATGTGACCTTCTTGAAGAGAGGGGTTGTTCTGCCTCCATTCCTGGTACATAAAAAGTTTCTATAAAGGTTGATAAGAGTATTAATGCTTTATTTCACGAAGTTATTTCTAGAATGAATGGCATCTCATTTATTTAGCAACACTTTTTAATCCATTAGAATGAGAGCTGTCTGGTAAAGGAAGGGGGTGTTTAATGACAGCAGAAGCAGGTTCTATTTCCAAGAGAGTTGTCTATTTTAAAAGAAGACCAAATAAGACATATAGAGAAATACTATTGAGAGCAGTGTTTTTTCCACAATAAACTTTATCTCTAAGAACAATTAGAGGACTCAATAGCTAGGAATGTATGTCACGTGCTAAAATAACAGTATTTATATATAAAAATTGTGATTTCAAAACTCTGAGCCTTCTTAGAGTGCTGTCATAATCTTCAGGAAGAGTAGTTCTTATTTTTTGCAAGACAAACTGAACTTCATTGAAATAATAAGAGCTAATATTTATTGAGTGCTTATTGTGTGACAGTCACTGTTATAAATATTTTGTTTATGCCGTCTCACTTAATACAACCACTCCATTGGTCATAACAGTTATCTAGTTTTATGAGAGGAAAAACATAGGCATCAAAAACCACAGAGCATATAAAAAACTGAGATTTAAATACAGTTGTTTTTAGACAGAACTGAGCTATTCTGTCCTAACTCAGTCACTGTGCTGTATTATAGTCATACTGTTTGCAAAGTGATCTTGTAGGTATGAGGCCAACCAGTTCAGAGGATATCTAATTAATATACTCAGTAAATTGAAATATATTAAAACTATCTTTTTACCTGTCATCAGAAAAGGTCACCAACTCATAACCCCTCTTAATAGTCCTGAAGCTGCAAGAAATCTGAGATGACCTAGATATTCTTCATTATTTCACATATGTCGACATTGCCTCGTGACACTGAATATTAAAGCTAGTGTGGTGCTAAGCTAAGGATGAAATTCTCATGAAGCACTCATACATTTTCTAATGAATTAGAGCCAAGGTCAGTATGCCATCCTGTTCCGGAGATAACCTTGGCGAGGAAAACTTTGAGCACTTGTACAACTTTTGTTATGCCTTTAACCAATTTGGAGTTCAAGTTGGCGAGGCTGAAGCTTCTCTGGGGTCCCTACCGTCACTTGGCTGAGGGTGGTTTTACGTGTTTACAGAATGATCCTGCCACTCATGTCTACTATTCTAAATCATTCTGTAAAAATGTAAATCTTAATTAAAGTAGCAATTAGTTTACATACAGATTAAGTCATAGCATTATATTTAAACAAGGGAATTACTTGAGAAAATAGTGTTGTTTGGTTTTCAGCTATCTTTCTTGCTGCTTGCATTATGTTTTAGTGTAATTTTAAAGAGAATATCTAAGTCTTTTTTTTTTGACCAAATGTGCTTCAGCTGTCCAAGCTCTGCATTTATATTATATAGAAATGGCTGACTCCCTTTGGCGTTTTTCTCCATTATAGATCTGAAACTATTTTATATACAATTTTATTTTCATCCATTTTGAAATTCTACTTTTTTCCTTTTGTGTGGCTTAGAATAAACTGACCTTATATGTTTCTTATTTTATGCAGTCCTATGCAGCTGAGCTTTATTAAATGGGAGGATATTTTCTCTTCTTTATTGATCTTTTCACTACTTATTTTAAAACAAAAATCATCTTTAAATTTTAAAGAGTCATCAATTGTAGAGTGGATTGTGATTTAACAGCATTCTTGGGGTGGAGGGAACCAAAAATATAATAAATGAAAAGTGCCAAATATTGTAGACCACATCCTGATTTCAGAAACATTAAAAAGTGAAAAAATTGTGCATCCCACAAATTGGTGAAATACATGTTCATGGTTTATACCAGTCCAGTAACCCATCCTTCTCCTGAGATGTGCTCAATAAGAGACTCTTAGGGAATTTGTAAAATATTATAACATCTGCAGATACTTTAGAAGTAAAGTATTTGTCACATACTTCTCAGAAACTGTTACTTTTCTTTATATGGGATATAATGTTTTGAGTTCCAACTCTATTTGAAAGAAGATGTCCATTTTTTTCAGGCATTTAAAAAACATTTCAATTGAAACATGTGGCTCACAAGCATTCTATATTTATATAGTGGTTTGTGCAGTTTTAGAAACTTCTAAAAAGGAGATGCTACCTGCCGTGAGATGCAGCACTCTCTGGTTTTAGTTTGAATACCACTGCAGGTGTTTTTACTTTTGGTTTATACTTAATTGCACATTGAAGACATTAACACATGTTTTCATCTGCCTGGCAGCAGTGGTATATTTTATTTAAATCCAGAAAATAATGTGATAAGCATATTTACATAATTTATTATGTTTGACAAACCTAAGTGTTCCCAGATTTTGACTTTCACCATGAAAATTCATTGAGACCTCATCAACCTACCTTGTAATTAAGTACACTGATTTACAGCCTCTTTTTCAATTGTCAAAATAATTCTATTCCTGTCTCATAATTATAGAACCCTCCTACTTGGTTCCTGCCTATTTTCTGAGCCTCATTCCCCAAGTGTTCTCTATCCTACATGAAATAAATTCATGCTTTGCCTGATTGAACCATTATTGGTTTCTGTTCTTTGCAAACAAAAATTCAAATTTCATTTGAAAGTACTATGTCAAATGGAAATGCATAGTAATTTTAGAATTTTTACATTTCCATATAGCAAAATGAATAGAGGTAGGCTAGATTTATGTATGTTGTATGTATGTTGAATGCATGTCGGATTTGAGCTAGCACGTGTTGTATGCTTAGTCGCTTCAGTCATATCTGACTGTTTGCAACTGGATAGATTATAGCCCCCCAGGCTCCTCTGTCCATGGGATTCTCCAAGCAAGGATACTGAAGTAGGTTGCCATGCTCTCCTCCAGGAGATCTTCTTGACTCAGGGATGGAACCCAGGTCTCTTATGTCTCCTGCTTTGGCAGGTGGGTCCTTTACCACTAGAACCACCAGGGAAGCCCAAGCTACCATGCAAGCTGCAGTGAAAATGTGATGCTTTACGTTTGAGGCAAAACTCAAAACTAGATTAACAGATCTACCTATTACATTTTGTTATTATCATATTTGAGTTTGAGTTTTATCATATAGACAAGAGGAGATATTGAGTGACATTTTAGGTAGTTTTTCAAGAAACTAGGTTCCCAAGAAGGTTGTTGGGACATTTGTTTTAAGCAACCCCAAATTTGTACAAATTTGTCCATCTGGGAGACTTTTCTTTAGTAGGTAGTAAGCAGGGTCTGAATTTCATTTAGTGAAGCCAAAATAGATGGATATGTTCTGTGCCCACATCCTGATCCAAGCATGAGCATTAGATATAAGCTTGGATGTTTGGATTTGGTGTAGGGGAGGCTACCACTCTGAATCCTAAGATATTGACAAAATTATAGTTATGTAGATAGGGTGGACAAAAAGATTTAAGTACAACATTAAGTGAACAGAGAAGCTGGAGCTAGAAGCATATAGCTGAAGAACCCAGGATTATATATACTAGCTTTAGATAAGTGTGAAGGGAAATAGAGGGGCCATCAGCTTCACCGGAATTCAGTATATCTCTGTCCAAACTCATGTGTTCTTTTTTCTATGTTATATTCAGTCTCAGCTGAGTTGTGATGTAGTGATGACCCTCAGTACATTTTCCTAAGTAATTCTTGAAAATAAAATTTTATATTTGAGTCTCATCAGCAGCTTTTATGTTACTTTACCAAATGTGGATGAAGCCTCTGATTGGCTGAGTTTGAATCTCATCCTTTCCCTTGATAGAGTGGGTAAAGTTAGTATCACACAGCCACTTAGAATTAGCATGGAAAAATGATTCTCACAAGAAAAATCAGGATCTAGTTATTAGAAAAAGGATAGTATAAGCTTGATAGGCAGGGAAAACAGACACCTAAACATTTTATGATTCTTTTAATCTACTTTTTCTTATGTCCCAGCAAATCATACTCATAGTTGGATCCTAGCATTTGGGGCATAATTACATGTGTAAGTTGTTATTTTAGGCCTTCTGAAAGCATCATCCAATTTGATAGGGATGAGATCCATCGTTTAGAGGGTAGATAAAATGCTACATGTCTGATTACACAATTGTAAAGAGTATGTTCTTAATGCCTGAATGATTTGTTGTTGTTCAGTTGCTCATTCATGTCCACCTCTTTGAGATCCCATGGACAGCAGCATGCCAGGCTCCTCTGTCCTCCACTATCTACCAGAGATTGCTCAAACTCATGTCCAATGAGTCAGTGATGCTTTCTAACCATCTCATCCTCTGCTGTCCCCTTCTCTTTTTGCCTTCCATCTTTCCCAGCATCAGGGTTTCTTCCAGTGAGTCGGCTCTTCACATCAGGTGGCCAAAGTATTAGCGCATCAGCATCAGTCCTTCCAGTGAATACTTAGGATTGATTTCCTTTAGGCTTGACTAGTTTGATCTCCTTGCTGTCCAAGGGACTCTCAGGATTCTTCTCCAGCACCAAAATTCAAAAGCACCAATTCTTTGGTGCTCAGCATTCTTTATGGTTCAACCCTCACATCTGCACATGACTACTGGAAATAGCAAGTCTTAATTCTTTCCAAGATTAAAGAGGTGTGATCACCAGCACTGAATGAAGAGGTTAAATCAGCGAATTTTCTGGGAGTCAGTGTTCCCTCTCCAGTGCTCTGTGCCATCTGTGTTTCTGAAAAATATGTCATTTAAGAAAAATCTCAGTACGGGTCTTGCAAGTCTTACTTTTATCCAACAATTGGCCCCATTATGGGTGATTATAATTGATTATCCTCAGTTCTGGATTTATTTCAAAATAGTTAAATAGTCTAGTTCTTAAGCTCTGGAAATGATATTTATCTTAATGGAAACATATTGTTTGCATGGATGCCCAGAATTATCAACTGCCAGAGCAGACTGTGGATACACAGCATAATCATTGCTCATTTTGGGGATGGCCACAGGGTATCCATGTGGGACAGTCTTCCTTGTGCTAATATAGTTGCATTGTCCAAGTCTATCACACACGTTTGAAAAGAAATATTCACTGCTGTATCACTTTAGAATTGCACATAATGAACAAATGAAAGAAAAAAAATCAAAAGAAAGGAAGGAAGAAAGAAAGGAAAAATAAAAAAGGGGGTAAAATCTTTAAGTGAAGATGTAAATTTTAAATAGTATGGTAAAATTTAAAGTATTAAATTTTAAGTAGAAATATATTATTAGCTTTATTATCTTTCTAAATTTACTCATGTATGGATATTAACACACAAGGCCTTTAGATGTCCTTCACTCAGCTTGTCTCAATTTTATTTATTTAATATTCCTGTTTTTTAGATATTTTAACTTTTTAAATAATTGTTCCCAGTTTTATTGAAAATTAATTGACACATATCACTGTATAAATTCAAGGAGTACATCATGATGGTTTACTTTATGTATATTGGGAAATGATTATCACAGTAGGTTCAGCAAGCATCCATCTTCTCATACAGATATAGTAAAAAGAAAAGAAAGATCAAAGGGAAAACATTTTCCTTGTGATCAGCCCTCTTTGGATTTTCTCTCAACATTTTTTTCTGTATGTCATCTGTCAGAGTTAGCTGCAGGTATCATGCTGCACTTTACATTTCTAGTACATATAATATTTATCTGATAATTTCAGATTACTGCCTCTTGACCATCTTTCTCTAATTCCTCCTCCTTCTCCCCTCCACTTCTGGTAACCATAAGTTTGATCTCTTTTTCTGTGAGTTTGGTTGGTCGGTCTTTAGTTTCTCTATCTGACTTACCTCATTTCACATTTTGTCCATGTTTTCACAAATGACAAGCATTTCTTCTTTTTAACCACACACACACACGTATACACACATACACTCACACATATACCACAACTTCTCTGTCTGTTCATCCATCAGTGGGCACTTAGGTTGTTTGCAGGCCCAGAATTATAAATAATCCTGCTGTGAAGGTGGGGGTACTGATACTTTTCCAAGTTAGTTTTTTCTTTGGTGGAAGTAGACTCGTTGGATCATATGGTAGTTCTGTGTTTAATTTTTCGAGGATCCTCTGTACTGTTTTTCATAGTGGCTGTAGCAGTTTACAGTCTCACCAGCAGCGCCAAGGTTCCCTTTTCTTTGCATTTCTGCCAGCATTTGTTATCTCTTGTCTTTTGATGATGGCATTCCAACAAGCATGAAACAATACTCTATTGTTTCAATCTGCTTTTCCCTAATGACTAGTGATGTTGAGGATAATCTCATATACCTGTTGGCCTTTTGTATATCTTCTTGGAGAAGTGTCCATTTATGTCCTTTGTCCAGTTTTTCAAATTAGGCTATTTGGTTGTTTGCTCTTGCGTTGCCTGAGTTCTTTACATATTTTGAATATTAACTCCTTATCAGATACATTATTTGTGCCCTTTGTTTTTTGCCATTTCATAGGTTTTATT
Organism: Bubalus bubalis; assembly: GCF_019923935.1. Classification (NCBI taxonomy): domain Eukaryota; kingdom Metazoa; phylum Chordata; class Mammalia; order Artiodactyla; family Bovidae; genus Bubalus; species Bubalus bubalis. Next base: position 100,643,281 of record NC_059161.1, on the reverse strand, counting down.
TTTACTTTGTTGATGGTTTCTTTTGCTGTACAGAAGTTATTTAGTTTGAGGAAGTCCCACTTGTTATTGCTGCTTGTGCTAAAGCAGGTTAGAAATATCAGATCCAAAAAGACATTACAAACATCGAGTAGCAAATTAATATAGAATGTTCTCATGTACCTTTCCCCAAAACCTCTAATATAACAACCTACACTGATACTATAATTATTGAACCAGAAAATTAACATTGAATTTTACCAGTGTTTCCACTAAAGACCTCTGGCCTTAGAATGATGAAAATCTAAGTGAACAACAAATCTCTAGAGATACTGAAGAGATATACCTAATATTTAAAAACTGAGAGAAATCAAAAAAGAAAAATAGACAATTTAATAAAAAAATTTAACATCCCCTGTGTCAAAAATATCATAAATAGACATGTATAGTAGGAAAACAAGGGTAATTTTTAACCTACAAACTGAGCAATACTGTGGAGTTAAAATATAAATATGTGTCTCTTTACTGTAGTTTATGAGCTTTTAGATACAGGAATACCATACATTAAAGACTTTAAAAACCTTAATCTGTGTTTTGCTGTATGATGAGTACAGATATTTGCAAAAAAAAAAAAAAAACCTTTACTAAATGAATCAAGATAATTCCTCACTTGTATAAAAAAATTCATGGTATTTAAATTCTAAATAAGTTTTTTAGAGTTTCAACTCATACTTGAAGAGGAAAAGTTAGACAAAGGATTCTTTCCAACTGAGGGAGCTATAACCACTCTTTGCATGACAGGAAAATAAAATAGGAAATTATGTTCATAATCAGGTGGGAATTATGTGTGAAGAAGTCTTAAATTTGATGTATTTGTTCATTGAGTTATTCATTCACACTGCATAAATTTAGTTCAATTTCCTTATGATGCTCATCAAATTGACTCTCTTTAGAGTAGTTATGTATGAGATATACTTTCCATTACATTGTTTGCTACTGTAGAGACAGTATAAAGTCTAAATCCTGTGAGTTTTTACAGAGTTTTCTGCTCTCTTTTATCCTTCCTGTCTAAAAGAAGAGTAGGTACTCAGTTATGGGACAAAGAAAAGCCCGAGTGTCATGAGGGAGATGTAGTTGACACACTCTAAGGGTTTAGATTCAGATGGCTAACACTGTGCCTCCATTTCTGAAGTAACCAACATTTGTTTATGAATCTAGGTCAAGTCCAGCATATAGAGTACTCTTATGAGGCCTGGAAGAAGAAATGGTTTCTGAGCATCAAAACGCCCTTTGCATGCAATGCACAGGTGTCAGAAACATGAGGACTCTAAAACCATAGTGTTTAAAGGAAATTCAGACACTAGTGCATTCGTGACTCTATTAAACTAGATTCCAAGGTGATGCGCATCCAGATGATGGTAGAAATAAATGCTTGCTGTTTAGAGGGAGCTTTCAGAAACTAGTATCAATTACAAATTTGAAACCAAAATTATTTTAGAAAACAGCATAGATAAATACAATAAACAGATTTAAATGTAAGACCAAAGAAAGTTCCATATTTTCTAATAACTGTGTTAATGCCAATACATCAAACCCATCGATTTTTGTTGAATAAAAAAACAATCTTTTATAGTACAGATTCTACTCAATTTATGAAAATCAGCTACATCTCGTATCATGAAGGATTTATCTGTGAACAAACCAGAGGCGCTGCTGACATAATTTAAAGAAATTGTTAATATTTTATAACTTCTTAGCAATAAAAGTATGTTTCTTTCCTCAGAATAAAAGCTTGAAACACAAACTGTTGTTTGGAAACAAGCTATGCGGCCTACATGCAGAAGAGGTGAGTATGTTTTCCTTTCTTAAAGCTTCAAGTGAATAGAAACAGTATTAGTGCCAGATGTTTTTTTTAACCCAAGACATCTGGTGACTCTGTTCCCTTAAAACATAACTGCAAACATTGGAATAAGAAAATAAAAACACATTTTAAACTTTTAGGTATTTTGGATGTTTTAGCATTTCATCACCAAATATAAAAAATGTTAAGCCACTGAAGTGTTACTTTCCTAAATGATATTCTGGATTCCTTCCTTAACTGGATTATTAAGAGTTCCTTACTAGCAAACACCTGGAAGTCCATGAAGTTTTCACTTCTGGTACCCTCTAGGTGGTGATAGAGAATCCTCCTGCCAGTGCATGAGAGGCGGGTTCAATCCCTGGATCTAAAAGATCCCCTGGGGAAGGGAATGACAACCCACTCCATTGTTCTTGCCTGGGGAATGCCATGGACAGTGGAACCTGGCAGCCTACTGTCCATGGGGTCACAAAGAGCTGGACATGACTTGGGACTAAACAACAACATCAACAATGTGATGTCTGTACTTGTTGGAGACTAGAGTGGAAAAATAAGGATTCTAGGACTGAACATAAAATGAAAGAAACAAATAAATTCACTGGTTCTATTAGATGGACAAAAATATTGTCTCATACAATATTGCCCCCTAAGTGGGGGAAAACGTCATTCTATTTAATTCAGGTTTAATTACAATCCATTTTTTCTTTTCCTGATCTTCCAAATGAAATCTGTAATGTAGAAATATAGCTCACAGTCAGTAATCCTTAGTGACAGTAAAGAGAGAGTAGAAATAGTGTCATAGTAGAGTGATACTTCAAGGAGAGGAGACTGCACTTAATGTGTTAAGTTGGAGCCTCAAAGGAGCATACAAAAAGACTAGTTGTGCAAAAAAAAAAAAATAATAATAATAATAATGGAAAAGCCTGTGAATGATAAGGCCCAGGCATGTTAGTCTTCAGTGAAAACCAAATACTTGTGAAAGGAAGGGGGAAAGAGACAGGTTTAGGTAGAAGAAAAACAGTCTAACACAAGTTTATCCCTTTCCCCATTGCAGATTAGAAGCAAGGCACAGAGCTGGTAAACAACTTCTACCATCTCCTAAATATGGAGCCACCTCTTAATTCCAAAAGCTGTTTCCTGATATTATCACCTTCTAGCAGAAGGAACAGGAAATATTACCTTGTGACTCATAAACATTGATCTTTAGGAGTCTATCTAGAAAGTAATGGCACATATGTCCTTGTATCCTATTTGCCAGAACTAGGTCACAAGCCTAGCTAACTTGTAGGAACCTGGAAAAGGCCATTAGGTTGGTGTTCATGTGCTAACTTGTAGGAACCTGGAAAAGGCCATTAGGTTGGTGTTCGTGTGCTCATGCAGAATTTGGGGTTTTTTAATTAAAGAAGGTGAGAATACTCCTTGGTGGACATATATAAGTCACTATTGAGAGTCTAGCATGCAATATGATTATCCACTTATAATGTCTTTACAGTAATATTATATATGAAATGAATAGAGCTGTTAAATACATTGAAATTGAAAGGTTGATGCCCCATAAATGAGAAATAAAACTGAATGGCATATAGATATGAGCCTGTGTATTTTATTCTCTCCATTGTATTTTTCTATTTGGATATCAATAGACTCTCATATTGTTTATATTTGCTAAGTTTCTAGACATATGGCATACCTAGTGTGCAGTTTTTGAATATTACCTTTAAGAGGGTAAGCAAGTGGAGCTGTTTTGAATAAGGACCATCTGAATTGAAGCTATATTCTGTGATAATTTACATGTTCCCAGAGTTCACACAGCTCCCATGTACATGTAAAAGAGGTGGCCCTAGGAGAAGGGGTGTGTGGTGTTTAGAAACAAACAGAAGAATGAAAACCAACAATGACGACCTGGGTCTACCTATAGTTTTTAGCCCCTTAGTTCAAGAAAGACTCATATATTTTCTTCATCTTAGCTTCTTAGAGGACATATTATTTCTGCATTCTTATTTATGAATTCCTAGAGGTTTCATTTTCTTAATTCAACAGATCAATTCAGTTGGCTCCTGAAAGGAATGTCTGTGAAAAATTGTTTCTAATATTTGAACCTTTCAAGGGTATGCCATTTACAACATTTTCAAGATTCTACTCTAATGATGCTCCCACCATTAGATGATGAGTTAGTAATTATAACACCATCACAACACAGTCCCCCATTTTGCCAGCTAAAATACTTTGCATGGTTGGAAACACTCTGAATATAAAAGTAAACTGAATAACAGTTGCAGTTTGATAACTGAGAGACTCATAAGCATTCAGTGAATGCTTAGAAAAGCACAATATTTCAAAAATATAAGTGGGATTTACTTATTAAAGATGATTTTCATATCAGCACTGTTTACTAGGATATAGTAATTCCATGAGGATCATGTAATTTACTAGGCACTATGACCAGCTACTTTTATTTTTTGGTTTTTAAATAGGCTTTATTTTTTAGAGACATTCTAGGTTCATAGCATAAGTGAGCAGAAAGTTCAGAGTTCCCATATACTCCTGCCCCCACACATAACCTCCACCATTATCAACATCCTCCACCAGAATGGTAAATCTTTTATAATCAATGAAAGTACACTAATGCATGATTATCGTCCAGAGTCCCTAGTTTAGTTTAGGGTTCATTCTTGGTGGTGTACATTCTATAGATTTTGACAAATATATGACATATATCCACCCTTACAGTATCATATAGAAAAGTTTCACTGACTTAATCTGTGGTTTAAGAAGCCCTTCTGGTAATTCTTGTGTACACTAAAATTTAACAACCATTTCATTACTAAATTTTAAAGCTAAGTTGAAAAACATAGTCAAGAAATTAAGACTGTATTAAATCCTGCATCTAACTGAAAGTGTACTGGATTTATCCTATTCTCTTATTTTATTGAAGTATAATTGATTTTTATTAGTTTCAGGTGTATAACATAGGCATTCAGCGTTTTATATTTTATTTAATAATGGCTATGTTTCCTTGTGCTATACAATATATCCTTGATACTTAATTTATTTTATACATGATAGCATGTATATCTTAATCCTATATACCTGCCTTGCCCATCCGCATCACCCCTTCCTGTTGGTAGTGCCCATCCGCATTACCCCTGTTGGTAACTGCTAGTTTGTCCTCTATACCTGTGAGTCTGTTTTTTTTTGTTTTTTTTTTTTTAGATTTATTTTGTTTTATGTGTTTTTGGTTCCACATATAAGAAGTAACATAGAGTATTTGTCTTTCTCTGTCTGACTTTCATTATATATATTTATACCCATATCCTTTTTATCCATTCATCTTTGATGGACACTTAGGTTGCTTCCATATCCTTCCATATCTTGGCTATTGAAGCAATGCTGCTATGAACATTTAGGAAGATGTATCTTTTTGAATTAGTGTTCTTAGTCATTTGAGTAACTCCCATACTGTTTTCTGTAGTGAGGCAATGGCAACCCACTCCAGTACTCTTGCCTGGAAAATCCCATGGACGGAGGAGCCTGGTGGGCTACAGTCCATGGGGTTGCTAGGAGTTGGACACGACTGAACAACTTCATTTTTAATTTTCACTTTCCTGCATTGGAGAAGGAAATGGCAACCCACTCCAGTGTTCTTGCCTGGTGAATCCCAGGGACAGGGGAGCCTGGTGGGCTGCCGTCTATGGGGTCGCACAGAGTCGGACACGACTGAAGCTACTTAGCAGCAGCAGCACCAACTTAAAGCACCAGCAACAGTATACTTGGGTTCTTTTTTCTCCACATCCTTAACAACATTTGTTATTTGTAGACTTTTTGATGATAGCCATTCTGACAGATGTGAGGTGGTATCTGTTTATGGTTTTGATTTGCATGTTCTTGATAATTAGCAACGTTAAGCATCGTTTCACGTCTTATAGTTTCATGGATGGTTTCTTTTGCTGTGCAAAACTTCTTCAGTTTAATTAGGTCCCATTTGTTTATTTTTACTTTTGTTTCTTTTCTTTTGGAGACAGATCCAAAAAACATTGCAATGATTTATGTCCTGCGTATTTTCCTCCAAAATTTTACAGTATTCGATCTTACATTTAGGTCTTTAATTCTTCTTGGTTTAGTTTTGTATATGGTGTTACAGAATGTTCAACTTAATATTTCACATGTAGCTGTTTTGGTGAGCTAAAACAAAAATTGAATTTTATTGAGGTATAGTTTTCATAGAATTAATCCCATTTATCTATATACTTTGAGGGTTTGACCAATATTTAAGTTAGGGGCTTCCTTCATAGCTCAGTGGTAGAGAACCTGCCTGCAATACAATGAGTTCAGTCCCTGAGTTGGGAAGATCCCCTGGAGAAGGAAATAGCAACCCACTCCAGTGCTCTTGCCTGGAGATCCCATGGACAGAGGAGTCTGGTGGGCTGCCATCTGTGGGGTCGCACAGAGTCAGATATGACTGAAGTGACTTAGCAGCAGCAGCACCCAGTATTCTTGCCTGGGAAATACCTTGGGCAGAGAAGCCTGGCGGGCTACAGTCCATGGGGTCATAAAAGAGTCAGACAAGACTTAGTGACTAAACAACAAAAACAACTAAACTTCCCACTTATATTTTATAATCTCTACCATCAACCCCCCAGCCCATGTCAACTAGTAACCTGATTTACAACCTAGTCTTTTGTCTTTTCGAGGATATCATATATATGGTAATTTACAAAATAAAGCTTTTTTTATGAATACATAGTATAAGACCTTAGAAATCCACCCATATTGTTACATATTTCAGACTTTATTTAAAACATCAGATCAGATCAGTCGCTCAGTCGTGTCCGACTCTTTGCAACCCCATGAATCGCAGCACGCCAGGCTTCCCTGTCCAGCACCAACTCCCGGAGTTCACTCAGACTCACGTCCATCGAGTCAGTGATGCCATCCAGCCATCTCATCCTCTGTCGTCCCCTTCTCCTCTTGCCCCCAATCCCTCCCAGCATCAGAGTCTTTTCCAACGAGTCAACTCTTCGCATGAGGTGGCCAAAGTACTGGAGTTTCAGCTTTAGCATCATTCCTTCCAAAGAAATCCCAGGGCTGATCTCCTTCAGAATGGACTGGTTGGATCTCCTTGCAGTCCAAGGGACTCTCAAGAGTCTTCTGCAACACCACAGTTCAAAAGCATCAATTCTTTGGCACTCAGCCTTCTTTACAGTCCAACTCTCACATCCATACATGACCACTGGAAAAACCATAGCCTTGACTAGAAAAATCTTTGTTGGCAAAGTAATGTCTCTGCTTTTGAATATGCTATCTAGGTTGGTCATAACTTTCCTCCAAGGAGCAAGTGTCTTTTAATTTCATGGCTGCATTCACCATCTGCAGTGATTTTGGAGCCCAGAAAAATAAAATCTGACAGTGTTTCCACTGTTTCCCCATCTATTTGCCATGAAGTGATGGAGCCAGATGCCATGATCTTAGTTTTCTGAGTGTTGAGTTTTAAGCCAATTTTTCACTCTCCTCTCTCACTTTCATCAAGAGTCTCTTTAGTTCCTCTTCACTTTCTGCCATAAGGTTGGTGTCATCTGTGTATCTGAGTTATTGATATTTCTCCATGCAATCTTGCTTCCAGCTTGTGCTTCATCCAGCCTGGCATTTTGCATGATGTACTCTGCATATAAGTTAAATAAGCAGAGTGACAATAGATAGCCTTAACGTACTCCTTCCCAATTTGGAACCAGTCCATTGTTTCATGTCCAGTTCTAACTGTTACTTCTTGACCTGCACACAGATTTCTCAGGGGGCAGGTCAGGTGGTCTGGTATTCCCATCTCTTGAAGACTTTTCCAGTTTGTTGTGATCCACACAGTCAAAGGCTTTGGTGTAGTCAGTAGAGCAGAGTAGATATTTTTCTGGAATTTTCTTGCTTTCTTGATGATCCAATGGATGTTGGCAATTTGATCTCTGGTTCCTCTGCCTTTTCTAAATCCAGCTTAACCATCTGGAAATTTATGTATCATGTTATGTTGAAGCCTGGCTTGGAGAATTTTGAGCATTGCTTTGATAGTGTGTGAGATGAGTGCAATTGTGTGGTAGTTTGAACAATCTTTTGCATTGCCTTTCTTTGGGATTGGAATGAAAACTGATGTTTTCCAGTCCTGTGGCCACTGCTGAGTTTTCCAAATTTGCAGGCATTATTGAGTGCAGCACTTTTACAGCATCATCTTTCAGGATTTGAAATAGCTCAACTGGAATTCCATCACCTTCTCTAGCTTTTTTCATAGTGATGCTTCCTAAGGCTCACTTGACTTCACATTCCAGGATGTCTGGCTCTGTGTGGGTGATCACACCACCATGGTTACCTGGGTTATGAAGACCTTTTTTGTATAGTTCTTCTGTGTATTCTTTCCACCTCTTCTTAATATCTTCTACTTCTGTTAGGTCCACACCATTTCTGTCCCTTATTGTGCCCATCTTTGCATGAAGTGTTCCCTTGGTATCTCTAATTTTCCTGAAGAGATCACTAGTTTTTCCCCTTCTATTATTTTCCTCTATTTCTTTGCATTGATACCTGAGGAAGGCTTTTTTATCTGTCCTTGCTGTTCTCTGGAATTCTGCGTTCAAATGAGTATATCTTTCCTTTTCTCCTTTGCTTTTGGCTTCTCTTCTTTTCAGAGCTATTGTAAGGCCTCCTCAGACAACCATTTTGCCTTTTGCATTTTGTTTTCTTGGGGATGGTCTTTATCTCTGCCTCCTGTACAGTGTCACATACCTCTGTCCATAGTTCTTCAGTCACTCTGTCTATCAGATCTAAACCCTTGAATCTATTTCTCAGTTTCACTATATAATCATATGGGATTTGATTTAGATCATACCTGAATGGTCTAGTGGTTTTCCCTACTTTCTTCAATTTAAGTCTGAATTTGGCAATAAGGAGTTTATGATCTGAGCCACAGTCAGCTCCTCATCTTGTTTTTGCTGACTGTGTAGTGCTTCCATCTTTGACTGCAAAGAATATAATCAGTCTGATATCAGTATTGACCATCTGTGATGTCCATGTGTAGAGTCTTCTCTTGTGTTTTTGGAAGAGGATGTTTGTTATGACCAGTGTGTTTTCTTGGCAAAACTGTTTGCCTTTGCCCTGCTTTATTTTGTAATCCAAGGCCAAATTTGCCTGTTACTCCAGGTGTTTCTTGACTTCCTACTTTTGAATTCCAGTCCCCTATAATGAAAAGGATATCTTTTTGCGTGTTAGTTCTAGAAGGTCTTGTAGGTCTTCATAGTACTGTTCAACTTCAGCTTCTTCAGTGTTACTGATTGGGGCATAGACTTGTATTACTGTATTATTGAATGGTTTGCCTTGGAAACCAACAGAGATTTCTGTCATTTTGAGACTGCATCCAAGAACTGCATTTTGGACTCTCTTGCTGACTATGAAAGCTACTCCATTTCTTCTAACGGATTCTTGCCCACAGTAATAGATATAATGGTCATCTGAGTTAAATTCACCTATTCCTATCCATTTTAGTTCACTGTTTCCGAAAATATTGATATTCATTCTTGCCATCTCCTGTTTGACCACTTCCAATTTACCTTGATTCATGGACCTAACATTCCAGGTTTCTATGTATTATTGTTCTTAGAGCATCAGATTTTTTACTCCACCACCAGTCACATCAACAACTGGGTGTTTTTTTTGCTTTGGGTCCGTCTCTTCATTCTTTCTGGAGTTATCTCTCCACTCATCTCCAGTAGCATACTGGGCAAATACCAACCTGGGAGTTCATCTTTCAGTGGGTATGCCTAGATGACTCATTCTGTGTGTGTGTGAATTTTGCAGGGGAGGGTTGAGGAGAGGAACAATAAGCCACTTTCTTTAAATATTACCTTTTAAACAGTACACTTCTTTGAACAGGTTTAGGTTTTTATTTCCTGCCTAGAATAGCTGGATGTCTGACTCCCAAAGCAGAGATTAAGCTTTTCTCTTTCACTTCTAGACTAGTTGAACTCTTTTTTTGTTTGGCTGCAAAGTTCATTCTTGTGCAATTAAAGGAATTTTAATCTTGACATTTGAAAATGTAAATGAAATTAAGTCTCTAATTCATGTTTTTGTTCTTACAGTCAAAAAAAATTCAATCCCAGCTGAAGGAGCTTCGTTATGGGAAGAAGGATTTATTATTTAAGGTAAGCATCTTTCTCCCTACTTCCTCCAACTGGCTGGTTCAATACCTAAACTATAATACTATTTAGCTTAAATTTAATTTCCAGGTTTTCACAGGAATTAGTGTTATATTTGACTGAATTGAAGGTGCTTTCATTTTATTGCCTACTTAATTAATGGAGATAAATAGAGATATGGTTTCCTGGGTACATTCTTAATCAAAGGCAGACTTCATTTCAAGGTGTTTAAAGTCTCTTTGTAAACTTCAATTACTGTAATTCAACATTGAGGAATACTGCCTTTCAGAATGCTTTTACATCACAGTGAGCATATATTGAACAATTTTCGAGAGATCAGGTTCACTGGCGACCTACATTCTAGACTTTCAGAGATCTCTGCATTAGTCTCTTTATTATAATCTTTATATTTAATCAAGGTTGATTGATTTTCATTATTTATACTTTCCTTTACAAGACTGTAGGTAGACATCTATCACAAACTATGGTTATGGTTAACTGACTAATGGCCTCCAAAATATATCCATTGCTAATCCCTAGAACCCGTGAATGTGATATTTTATGGCAAAAGAGACTTTACAGATGTCATTAAGTTAAGGATCTTGAGGTGGGAAGATTATCCTAAGTTATCTAGGTGTATACTGAGTATATTGCACAAGTTTTTAATAAGAGTAATACAGGATGGCTTAAGTGAAAAAAAAAAAACAAAAAGGATTATGTAACCTTTGGAGAAGTTGGAGGAGGAAAGACAATGCAAAGGATTTTCCCACATAGCCTCTGGGATAAACAGCCCTTTCAACACTGATGTTGCTCGTAAAATTCATTTCAAACTTCTGACTTTCCAAACTCTTAAGAGAATAAGTTGTGTTGTTTAAGTCACTGGGATCAAAGTAGTTTGTTATAGCAGCAAGAAGAAACTAATACAGATACTTCCTTTTATCTCCCTTGAGCAGAGAAGCTGAGCCTTTACTTGTGCTTGTAGTACACCTGCATTCCCAAATGCAGTAGAATAATAGAATATTAGGCTTTTCATACTAGGAATAATACTTTGTTTAATAACTAAATGTAAATTAATTTGTGTGTAATATCTGTTTTTCAAAAATGTTTCCACTACAGTGATCATTCCAATCTATCTTCAGGTTTAATTTGGATTAGAGTCATACAAAGGTGTTCCTATCATGAGAACCAATATTTATTAAATTCTTATTCCATGAAAGTCATGAATCTGGGAATATTTTACCATTCAGTCATTCATAAACATGCTTCCTGTAATTCCTTTAACCTCTTTTATAACAAAATGTTCTTTAGCACACCAAGGAAAATGTGAATTAATTCTCATTAATGCTCTCTGACTCTCAGCCCTCTGCTCATTGTATATGATAGATAAAAGAGGAAAATCCAAGGTATTAATGTTTTCCTGTGTACCATCAATCTTTCATACTGAGACTCACGCTCAGGGTATCTTGACTGTTACATTCAGCTCAGCTTTAGCTTTTTGCAGTCATCAACAACAAATAATTGAAATTGGGGTAAAAAAAAAACAACTGTGTGTGCATGTTCATATTTGCAAAGAAATGTCTAGTTGTTTGATTTGCTCAACATAATAAGATTAGGAATATAATAAAAAAATTCCAAGCTCCCTAGAGCTGGTAAGTTTGCGGTATTAGGCTGGGAGATTTATGTAAAGATAGAAGATCATATGAGGCTTTTTAAATTTTTTGAATATCAATTCTCAAATTGAAAAGTTAGAAAAGTTTGGAGAAAAGAATAGGAAGATCCAATAATTTTCCATGATTTACTTCTTTGTCGTATGACAGCTCTTCGGGCTTCCCTGGTGACTCAGATGGTAAAAAATCTGACTACAATGCAGGAGACCCAGGCTCAGTCCCTGGGTCAGAGAGACTCACTGGAGAAGGGAATGGCTACCCACTCCAGTATTCTTGCCTGGAGAATGCCATGAACAGAGGAGCCTGGCAGGTTACAGTCCATAGGGTTGCAAAGAGTTAGGCATGACTGAGTGACTAACAAATTCACTTTTTTCAAATATAGATTAGTAATTTATCAACTTTCAGAAATTACCCAAATCAGGATTTGTTGAAAATGTGAGACATTATTTGTAAGCCTTGTTATTTTATGTCAATTTGAGAAGAACACTTATACATGAAATCAGGTGAATTGCATATGAATAGACCATGAAGTTGCATAAATTAGAATGTCATCTCATATTCCCTTCCCAAACAATTTAATCTCTAGATTTTTATTACATCCAATAGCAGGAGGTCTAGAAGCATGGCAATTTTTTAGCTAAATTAACTTATTTAGTAGATAAACTATGTCAGCAAGGACCCGGACTTGTTTGTCTGTATTTCAGACTTTTTCATATCATGATAACTGATTTGTTCTAAACTTTAATTCCTCATTGTACAATGATAGTGTCTAAAGATCTATGTAACTGTGTACAGAGTCAAAGAAAAGAGTGTGGGGAAACGTTTGTCCTTAAGTGTCATAATTTTTATATAGGAAGTACATTTTTAAGAAGTCTTCCCAAACTCGGGTGTTCATCTATGTATAAAAGTGAGACTTCAGTGTTTTCAACTTCTAGTGTGAAAAGTTGCTTCTTTTAGAAGTAAAGAAACCTAATTGTTAATGGAAAACCACCCAGACAATTTCTGCTATAATGTACTCATTCACTCATCTCGAGACAGCTTACATTTATATCATCTCATTTGCTTACTTTTGTATCAACAGTGCACATTTTAGGTATTGTATAACCATGTTAATTGAATGAATGGAAACATACATACATATGTACATGCACATGAGTATGTAGGCCAGGGCAGTAGATAGTAGAAACATTATAATTTTGTGACCAGAATCTATCTATGCACTTGTTCAAATGAGTCCACAAAATATTTTTGGTAATAACTTGCTGAATCTTGAGATAAGTAGTAGAATATTTTATTTCCCTGAAAGTAGTTTCCTGAGCATCTATTCAATTTTGAATAGATTTGATGGTTTTTAGTGAAGATAGTATTTGAAGGAGCAGTGCTTACCACTAAAGCACATGAATTTTATCTTAAAAATAATGGACTGTGCGGACAGTTGCAAGGCAGCTTGATAAATTCAGTGTCCTTATTAATGTTTGAGGGCTGACTTCTGACTGAGGCAGGCAGCCAGAAGCAGTAAACATTCTATTCTAAGGAAAGAAGTGAGGATCTGCAGATTATTTGCCCAGGACTTGAGTACTTTTTATCCTCCTTAATTCAGTTTGGAGTTGACATTCTCTGGAATACCTATGCTCCATTGTGCTATTCTGTTTTACTTTTACATATAGCTATTTTTTAAATTTCTATAGTATTATTTTCTCATTATAGAAAATGTCAAAACATGTCTAAATGTATAAGGCCAAACAAACAAATAAAAGCCCAAAACATTTAAAACCCATCACTTGGAACATACTCAATATTTTGAAATTTTTATTTAAATAAATAAATATTATTTTAAGAAAGAATTTTTTTTTAAGTAGCCCAAACCAAAGGTGCTGTGTAATTTATATTCAATTTCTATATGTACTATAGGGTTTATAAAATATTTAACAATTATTTTATTTTTCACTTTTTCTAACTTAGTATTCATATCCTATATTATTTTTGTATCACTATTTAGTTCCTTTTGTATTAGGCATATCTGCTTTGTGATTAATATATGTATCTGTTAATAATCATAATATGTACATTTTATACATTCTGCTTTTTTACATAATTTATGAAGGTATCTTTTATTTACAAAACAGAAACACACTCACAGACTTACAGAACACACTTAAGGTTACAGGGTGGAAGAGGAGGGAGGGAAGAGATGGGGAGTTTGGAACTGACAGGCACACGCTGCTATATTTCAAATGGATAACTGACAAGGACCTTCTGTTGGTTATAGCACAGGGAACTCTGTTCAATATTATTTAACAACCTAAATGGGAAAAGAATTTGAAGAACAATAGATACATGTATATATATAACTGAATTACTTTGATGTATACCTGAAACTAACACAACATTGTTAATCAACTAACACAAAATGAAAAGTTTTAAAACTGTGTATTATGACAAAAATTGTGTATTATTACAATTTTAATTTATGCTTTGATGAAAAATGTTTTCTTATTTTTAACTTGAGGTATAGTTTTTATTGAACACGTATCCAACTATAAAGTAATTCACTAAAGTTATTGAAAAATTGTAATGTTATTGATACCTGATACACATTATTTTTGGATTTGGATTTTTAACTTGAATGGAGGGTAGCTGACAAAAATAATCACATATATTTAAAGGATACAACATGATTTGATACACATATACAGTGTGGGATGATTATCAAGATTAAAATAACTAACATCCCTCACCTCACATAGTTAACTGTTTTTCTGTATGTATAAGAGAGTGATTTAGATCTACTCTCAGCAGTTCTGAATGATACAATACCCCATTGTTAACTATAGTTCCCTATCCCATCAATGTATTAAGAAAAAAATGTGTTTAATTAAGGCTTTTTTGGACATATCCAGAGAACTGGGCATTCTCATTAAGGAAACAAGAATAAATGAAAGAGGCTTCTGGTGGCACAGACAGTAAAGAATCCACCTGCAATGCGAGATACTCAGGTCGGATCCGTGGGTCGGGAAGATCTCCTGGAGAAGGGAATAACTGCTCCCTCCCGTATTCTTGCCTGGAGAATCCCATGGACAGAGGAGCCTGGTGGACTACAGTCCGTGGGTTCGCAAAGAGTTGAACACAACTGAATGACTTAACACTTAAGTAAATATATTGGTCTGCTGAGGCTGACATAAAAAGTAACTTAAGTTAGTGGCTTAAGAACAAAAATTTATTTTCTCACTTTCTAAAGGCTGGGAAATCTGGGATAAGTCTGACAGGTTTCCATTAGAAACCTGTGTCCTTACATGGAGGAGAGCTAACGAGCTCTCTGATGTCTCTCCTTACAAGGACACTCATCCTACAATATCAGGGTCCCACCCATATGACCTCATTTAACCTTAATGACCTCCTTATAGGTCCAGTCTTCAAGTACAGTCACATTGAGGGTTAGGCTTTCAACATGAGTTTAGGGGAGACAGTTCAGTTCATTGCAGTGATTAAGTTATACATACAATAAAGCAGTAACAAACCTTGAGAAATTATAAAATGAAAATTACTGTTTTAATTTGCCATAAAAATGATTGCTGGGAAATTTAAACATTTACTTTGAAATGTAATCCATTTAATTTCATTTATCAATACTTACTTTTTATTGTTGTTATTTGGGTCATTTCAAAACAGTTTACATTAATGTTTCCTCAGTTCAGTTCAGTTCAGTCTCTTAGTCATGTCCCGCAGCACACTAGGCCTCCCTGTCCATCACCAGCTCCTGGAGTCCACCCAAACCCATGTCCGTTGAGTCGGTGATGCCATCCATTCAAGCCTCAAAATAAGTCTATGATCACTCAGGGTATGTGACACTATCACCTTAATCATGTATCAGAAAAACAAGACCAAGAGAAGGTAAAAGACTTGTCTGAAATAATAGAACTAGTAAGTGGCAGAGTGTTATTCTAATCTAAGTCCTGTGACTCCACTATGTCACATTTTTCACAGTTATATTTCTACTTTGATTCTTGTGGGGATTTATAGATTATACTTTTCAGAACTATTTTCTACTGTACTCAAAAATTAAAAGGGCACATAGAAAACAGACTTGTGAACACAGTGGGGGAAGGAGAGGATGGTACAAATTTAAGAAAGTAGCATTGACATATATAAACTAAATATATATATCAGATCAGATCAGATCAGTCACTCAGTCGTGTCTGACTCTTTGCGACCCATGAATCGCAGCACACCAGGCCTCCCTGTCCATCACCAACTCCCGGAGTTCACTCAGACGCACAGCCATCGAGTCAGTGATGCCATCCAGCCATCTCATCCTCTGTCGTCCCCTTCTCCTCCTGCCCCCAATCCCTTCCAGCATCACAGTCTTTTCCAATGAGTCAACTCTTCGCATGAGGTGGCCAAAGTACTGGAGTTTCAGCTTTAGCATCATTCCTTCCAAAGAAATCCCAGGGCTGATCTCCTTCAGAATGGACTGGTTGGATCTCCTTACAGTCCAAGGGACTCTCAAGAGTCTTCTCCAACACCACAGTTCAAAAGCACCAATTCTTCAGTGCTCAGCCTTCTTCACAGTCCAACTCTCACATCCATACATGACAACAGGAAAAACCATAGCCTTGACTAGACGAACCTTTGTTGGCAAAGTAATGTCTCTGCTTTTGAATATGCTATCTAGGTTGGTCATAACTTTCCTTCCAAGGAGTAAATGTCTTAAATATATACATAGACATATATAAAATAAATAAATAGTGGGAAGTTGCTGTATAATGCAAGGAGCCTAGCCTGGCACTCTGTGAACTGGAGGGGTGGTATGTGAGGTAGGGGGGCTCAAAAGGAAGGAGATATATATATATATATATAATTATGACCAGTTTGCTTTATTGCAAGACAGAAACCAACACAACATTGTAAAGCAATTACCCTCCAATTAAAAAATATTTTAAATTTAAAAAGTATTAAAAGGGCAAATATGCATAGATGGAAATATAACTTGTCCACATAAAAATAATCTGTCAGAAACTAATATTCAATGCATTTGCTTGAAAATATAATGATTTTTATTACAAAAATAAGATGTTTTCAGTTTAGAATTGGCAGTTGCTTAAAACAGAAGATTCTTTTCTAACTCCCTATATTCGTATTATCTACTCTACTAGTTTTTAAAACTACAGTATTGTTTTAAAAGTATGTTCTGTGGTTAAAAAAGGAGAAATTTAATTGACCTTGCCCAAATCAACCCAACTTTTCAGACTTGCTCCTCCCCCATGCTTTAAAACATAAAGCCAACTAGCCTGACTTATTTTCTTATTGTTCACCAGATAATGGAATATATATGCATGTTTAAATGTTTTAAATATATGCATGTTTCTTAGCAGAAGTCATATCAAATTTAAGTCTACTAAACTTTAATTTTTCTCCAAAAATTATATTCCAAATACTGAAAGTCACTAAAAGTGCAGGACTTTAAAAGAAGCCAAATGCAGAACTTTATAAAGTGACTTATCTGTGATTACAGAACTTCAGTCTAAGTTCCAGACTTCATGTTCATTCAGTCCTCTAAAATTATTGGTTGATAACGCATTATCTGTCAGGCACTGAGCAAAGTGGGTTTTTTCCATTTGACCAAGATTCCTTCACACTTCAAAGGGATTTAAAGTCAGTGGATGAATTTCAGGACGATATTGATTCCTCAGAATTTTTTCATAATTCTTATAGATTTGCATATGGCATTTTTCTTGGAGAGGAGCTTATATAATTTATTAGATTATCAAATGATCTATACATATCCAAAAGTTAACAGTTTAGGAATCATTGCTTCACATCCTGGCCCTCACCTTCTACCACATTAAGCATGTTTAGGCAGTGATAAGCAGAGCCATCTCTGGCTGTTATTGAGAATATTGTGCTTATTCCAAGTTTCTGTGTTTTCTTTCTTTGTTCACTTATTAGAAAACTCAGGTGTGTTCTAGGACTGCCAGGTTGATGATTCTGTTAGAAATTATTTTTATAAAATGTCTGTAACTTTAAATAACATTTTTAAATTTTACCACTTTAATCACATTTTATCATTAATTCATAATTTGAAAAAAAAAGTTATGGCCTATCACATAGGAAAATAAAACACGTTAAGTGACTTAAGCCAGGTATTGTAAATGCATTTTAAAAAAGTGAATCTCTGTGTGTGTCCCCACCCCATACCCTGTGCCTGCCTATCTTTTACCTTGCTAATGATTCATGGGGTTCTTTTCCATTGAGCTTAGATCTAGTCTGGGCATCATTCTCATTCCAAGCAACTCCTAAATGTTGGTCACAGTTGGTATCTATCTGCCATCCCTGAATGAGCTCTAACTATTTTGCATGTAGCCAGTCTCTAGTTTCTAGAAAGAGACTCTGCAGTATTTGCTCACTATTTCCCTACCATTGTAGCAAATAACAACCATTACACGTTGCAAAGTCTTTGTACAGAAAAGGTCTAAAGGCTAAGGAATTTAGGGAATAAGTGAAAGTGGAGTCCCTCAGTCGTGTCCGACTCTTTGCAACCTCATGGACCTACCAGGCTCCGCGGCCCATGGAATTTTCCAGGCAAGAATACTGGAGTGGGCTGCCATTTCTTTCTCCAGGGGATCTTTGCAACCCAGGGATTGAAGCCGGGTCTCCTGCATTGCAGATAGATGCTTTACCATCTGAGCCACTGGGGAAGCCCACTTAGGGAATAAGGCATAAGTGTGAATCTTTCTGCAAAAAATCTAAGTGAGTACAATGAACTTTAGACCCGCCCTAGGACATTTCTTCTTGGGTCTAAGATACTAGAATGAGCCTTGAACTGCTGACCTTTGCTACCCCTTCTTCTTCTATCCATAATTTTCCATATATGTCTGGGTTTATCAAACTGTCCTCCCACTGTGAGTGGCCCTCAGTCTTTGCTAGGTTCAGCTGACTTGGCACAGGTACCTGCTTGGATCATATATAGAACAGTGGCATCATGAGACCTTTGGAAAAAATCACCTTTTTCTGTGGCACTTGACAGGGAGACTGCTATTTCCGTTCTAGGCACAACAGCCAGCAATTGCTGCACTCCTTTCTTTAGGTCCTAAATGCTTCTATTTTAAGTACATTTAAACTTTTTTTTTTTTTTCAGTGAGAGACATCAGTTTCTTCTGAGTAGTCTAAAAGTTCAACCTGTACTTCTGATCAGAAGTTGTCTTAAGTTCTGAAATTATAGATTAGCAATTATAACCTTTCATAGAGTCAATATAAGCATTAGGCGTACTGCTCAGGGACGTGTGCCATCCCCAGATAGCTTTTCATCTCTAATTAAAATAGAAAGCAATTGCAATACTATCTCTGTGCTAAACATAATTCTTTATTTTGAATATAAAATGAAAAGAACAATGAAGAAAACACACAGCAATTTCATGCATCATACAGTTTTTAAATGCCTTGTTTTCTATATCCTTTATCTTAACAGTGAAGCCAACCATAATTTTAGAAAACAAGGGCAGATTTTTGTTCTCCTTTGAGTACTTCTTTTGGTAAGACATTTAGATGTTTTCCTTTGTCTTGGCAGGAGACATTTAAGAAGCATATTTGTGAACCTAACTTTTCATTCCATTTCATTTCATTTTATTGCTGTTGCTCAGTTACTAGGATGTTTCTTAAACTACACATAATAAAAAAGGAGAAAGCAGTTACCTCTGAAGGTAATTGAATGGAAAGCTGCTGCAACAGAAACAATTTAGAATAATTTTAAATAGGAAAATTCTCCATAAACTTCATAGTTTATAAAAAGGAATATGCTGCTTATGAAGGCAAGAGCAGAATCTGTTAGTAGTGCATCCTGGGAGTCTTCTTCTGTATCTTCTTCCCTACTATTGTCATTCTAACTTAACAAACCCCATTTGAAAAACATATCAGATTAACTTGTTACATACATTTTCAACAATATAGGCATTGAAACATGTAAAATATCATGTATGAAATGAGTTGCCAGTCCAGGTTCGATGCACGATACTGGATGCTTGGGGCTGGTGCACTGGGACGACCCAGAGGGATGGAATGGGGAGGGAGGAGTGAGGAGGGTTCAGAATGGGGAACACATGTATACCTGTGGCGGATTCATTTTGATATTTGGCAAAACTAATACAGTTATGTAAAGTTTAAAAATAAAATAAAATTAAAAAAAAAAACAAAAACAAAAAAAACAACATTTAACTCTCAAAGCTTAAAAAAAAAAAAAAAAAAAAAACCTTCACATTAGAAGGATCCTGTAGCACACCAAACTCCAGTTCTTGCACAGTATTGGCTATTATCCCTAATATAATGATTCCCTGGTGGCTCAGTGGTAAAGAATCCACCTGCAATGGAGAAGACAAGGGTTCGAGCCCTGGGTTGGGACAATCTCCTGGAGGAGGAAATGGCCACCCACTCTAATATTCTTGTCTGGAAGAATTCCACGGACAGAGGAGTCTGGTTGGCTATAGTCCATGAGGTCACAAAGAGTCAGACACGACTGAGCACACACACACCCCTAAAGGCATTGACTCTGGTTGTAAATGTCCAGCGATTAAGGTTCACAACATTCCAAAGCAGGCGTTTTCCTTCTTACAGAATTCTGATTATCGAAGAATCCCCTTCTCACACTCCAGTGTATTTTGTTTATATACCTGATTCCCACAGAGATGCCAAGCTCATTCTTAAAAGTTATGTATTTTTCCCCCACAGTCTCCTCTTGTGGTTTCTTCCTTATTCTTTGTCTCTATTTGCCCTTTCTATTCTTCATGCCCTCACCACTAAGACGCCTTCAGAAGGAGAATTTCATTATATGATGTAATTGTTTCTCAGTCTGAAAAATATTTGTGGTTTCTTAACCAAGAGTAGAACTCGGTTTACTGCTAGTGATGAAATAACCTGGGGAGGTGAAGTGGGTGCATTATTTGAGTAGGCAATGAAACTCATTTCAATGCTCAGAATTCATGCTCCTTAAGCCAAAGCCACCATTTACAGTCACTAGCACACGTTTTTCAGTTTTCTTCCCAATCTCTTCCTTTTTTCTTATTGAGGCAGACTTGACAAATGACAGTGTGTTGGTTTCAGGAGTACAACATAGTGATCTGATATTTGTATATGCCACAAAGTGATCAGCAGAGTAAGTCTAGAATATATCCATCACCATAAATAATTGCAGTTGTGTGTGTGATAAGATCCTTTAAGGAAGATTTATTCTCTTAACAACTTTTAAATATCCAATTCAGTCTTACTAACTATAGTCACCATGCTGTGCATGGCAACCCCATGACTTTTATGACTGGGAGTGTACCATTTGGCTCCCTTTACCTATTTCATCCACCTCCCATCCACTGCCTCCAGCAACCACCAATAATCTTCTCTTTTGTGAAATCATGATTAGCATATCCTCCCATCCTGCCCCAACCATTGCTACTCCACTCCTCTAGAAGTAGAGTATGAAGAATCCCTGAGGCTGGAAAAATCCATATGGGATATATTATATATGTGTAGAAACTCTATGATTATGTAATATTTGGGGTGAAATCTTTTAGCTTATTCAGTGCTTCTTGCAGCAAGTTAGATAAAACTTGGCACAATTAAGAAACACTTACTGTGGGGCCTAAGAGTGCTTTGCAGGCTACAAGAGAAAGAGAAAACAGCACAGCTAAGACTAGTTTACAACTTTGACCAATCTATGTGTAAAAAGTCTTATGTCAACCCTAAGCATCATCTACTGAATATTTATTTTGTGTATTTCTTCTTCCTTAGTGAATGTAGCTTGATGTGACAAAAATAGTACGTGCTTGCAGTCAGGGGATCTGTGTTCTTTATTATTTCTTTCCCTTGAAAGTGAAAGTCGCTCAGTTGTGTCCGACTCTTTGCGACTCCATGGAATATACAGTCCATGGAATTCTGCAGGCCAGAATACTGGAGTGGGTAGCCTTTCCTTTCTCCAGGGAATCTTCTCAACCCAGGGATTGAAGCCAGATCTCCCACGTTGCAGGCAGATTCTTTACCAGCTGAGCCACAAGGGAAGCCCAAGAATACTGGAGTGGGTAGCTTATCCTCAAACTGGGGTCTCCTGCATTGCAGGCGAATTCTTTACCAACTTAACTATCAGGGAAGCATCTTTCTCTTACCTGGAAATTAAGGTTAATTGGTCACATAGCCTTGTTGGGTATCAATTCTGTCAGTAAACTGTGGATAAGTTTAATACACACAGTTCAAAGGTATTTAATAGGATCAAATGAGATTGTATATCAAATTAATTCTGTAAAATATCTTATAACCATTCCATTATCAATGAATTGTTTTTGTCTTTTATTTCCAGAGGGAAATATATTTTTTTTAGATAATACCAGATCACTTTTTCAGAGTCTAAACAACTATTGTTCTTAGTCGCATTCAAGAATTATGTCATAACTTTTCAACTCAAACCTTCATGCTTTGTAGTCCCCAGCATATATAAAACTTTATGATACAGGGTTGTTTGGGAAGCCTGGAGAAGAACAGTTAGTTCATTTTCTTGATTTTAGGCAAATGTGTGTGTATATACACACATACAGACACATACACATATATACAAAGGCAAAAGGATCTTCAGAACATTCTAGAGAGATCTCATATTTTTAAAGTATTTATATAGCAATGAAATACTAAAGGAATAAAGCTTTTTAGAAATGAAATTGTTGGGATACATTTTTTTCCTAATAAAGTTTTACATAAGTTTCTTTATTTTTAAAAAATGGATGTAGAGACCAAGAGCTAGATGCAATTTCTTAATATAATCACACTTGACCATTGTTTGGAACAGAGATGGGAAAGATGATAGCCTTCTTCTTTCCAACTGCCTTTAACATATTGTTTATGGGAATAATAAATGGAGATCATCTCTACTCTAATCTCATTAGTTAGTTATGTAAGAAGCCTTTGCTTTAAATAATTTGGTTTCTTGCTTGGTTTTTATCTTGGGCAAATTTGATATGCTGATATACTGATAATTTATTCATTAAAATCTATAAAATCTTCTAAAATAATAATACTGAATTTAGTCCTCTGTCTTTTTCTTTTTGTTTCAAGTTGAGCAGAAACTGTGTTAACTCATTATTATACCACTCCCCCTTTCTTCATGTGTTGAATTTGCTCTTATTTTAGGTGCATTGTGGATAACTGTGATCTTATATGTAATATTTTCACTTATCTGAGCCCTTTTATTTGCATAATGCTTGGATTTTAATGTTAATCTGTAAGAGTTTGGTAGTAATCAAACACAGTCTTATAGACTGCCTATTCAATTATGGTTATTTTAAAAATGATACTCAGCTTTACTGAATGAGGATGGTCTGTTGGTATTTCATAAATTTTAACATAATGCAGGGACCACCCATATGTCTTGTTAAAAGGATATTCTGAGTCCATAGGCCTGGGATGGGGCTTGAAATTCTGCATTTCAAGCAGGACCTTAGGCAGTGCTGACTCTATTGGTCTATGAGGCCCTAGGGCATTTAACTAATCTGATGTTAAAGGGTTTTACTTTTCTTTTTCTTAATTTAAAAATTCTTTAGACATTGCGTTACAGAATGAAGGAGCATTTGAAATGAGATGATCTGAGTTCCCTTTCAGACTTTTCAGTTAACTTACAAATGTTTCTTTTGTATATGGACCTTGGAAAGCAGGTATTTTCATTTGTTATTTAACATCTGCCCTCCTCCCCCTGCCCTCCTTTTCACTGATCATAGCTGACATTTTGTAGCAGACATAGGAGAAACAAAACTGACTGGACTCCCTCAGTAAAGGAGATAGGCTAGTTTATAATTAGTCTTAATACATTATGGTAAGTGCTTTTTTTTTTTTTTTTCCTGAAGTATGGTAAGTGCTTCCCCCGCCCCCAAAGCAAAATTAGTTTATTTGGGAGGTGAAAGGGATACCAGAAGGAGACTAGGGAAGTGAGTTAGGGAAGGAAAGAAGGTCAGTAAAGGGTCCATTAGCAAGGCATCCACAACTGAGAGTGAGACAGCTCCATGGGAAAAATATGAAAATGAGATCATACACTTTAGAATAATACTGCTTGTGGCATGCTGATTCCCAGGAGTCATAGGTCGGGGCCTGTTCCAAGGTGGTGGTAATTCTTCATCACTTCCCACTGGCCCTGAGCATGGCCAGAATGGCTTTTAGTGGTTGGGGATGGGGTGGAGGAAACCCCTCAGTCATAGATGCAGATACAGGCACTTATCCATGGTCTGGAGCACACTGAAAGATTGGCAAGTTTAACAGTGCAGTGACATAATATATTGTCATTAAATATGAAAAATAAGTAAGCCACGTGCATATTTATAAACAGAAAAAGTTGTCAAACAGCACAATACTATCATGCAGTGTCTGTAACCAGGCAAAAGCAAAAACTAGTTATGTCATTAGAATACATAGAATCTTATCTACCACTCTTGGAAGATAGGGCATGAGAGAGATCAGTAGATCAATTACTACATCAGGACCAGCATCATGGAAGAGTGATGTTGGGTTAGATCTTGAGGGCATTGCAACAAAGTCAACGCTTGACATTTACTCAGTAAATATTTTGAAATGAAGGAAATAGGAAAGGAGGGAAGATTCAGTAAATGAAGAATGCTATCCTTCTTGAGAAAACAGCATAACATACATTACTATTTAATAAGTTATCATAGGAACTTTTTGAAATATATGGTAAATGTGGAAAGAAGCTAGAAGAAATTGAGAAGACAAAATGATGCCAAATCATGAGGGGCATTAACGGGCATATTAATAATTTTGACCACATTAAAAGATGCTCAACATCACTAATTATTAGAGAAATGCAAGTCAAAACTACAATGAGGTATCTCCTCACAATGGTCAGAATGGCCATCATCAAAATCTCTTGTTGTTGTTCAGTTGCTAAAGTCATGTCTGACTCTTTGCAACCCCATTGAGTTCAAAAACAATGGAATATTACTCAGCCATAAAAAGAACAAAATAACTCCACTTTGATAGTTGTACTGAGTGAAGTAAGTCAGATACAGGAAGACCAATATCATAGGACATAATTATATGTGGAATCTTAAAAAAAGGATACAAACAAAGTCAGTTACAAAATAGAAGTAGAATCACAGATATAGAAAACAAATTTATGGTTACCAGGGGATAAGGATGGGGAGGGATAAATTGTGAGACTGGAATTGACATATACATACTGCTGCTGCTGCTGCTGCTAAGTCGCTTCAGTCGTGTCCGACTCTGTGCGACCCCATAGACAGCAGCCCACCAGGCTCCCCCGTCCCTGGGATTCTCCAGGCAAGAACACTGGAGTGGGTTGCCATTTCCTTCTCCAATGCATGAAAGTGAAAAGTGAAAGTGAAGTCGCTCAGTCGTATCTGACTATTATCGACCCCATGAACTGCAGGCCACCAGACTTCTCCATCCATGGGATTTTCCAGGCAAGAGTACTGGAGTGGGTTGCCATTGCCTTCTCACTTGAAACTAAGACATTGTAAATCAAATACACCCAATAATTTTTTTAAAGAAAATAATAATTTTGAGAGGAAAGTGTCAATAATTTTATGAATAGTTGCTTCTCTTTGTTAGTGGGAAAATTGGTCCATTTCCTGCTGGTTTGTATTTGGATATCAGCTTCCCTCTCGGATCTTTCAGATTCCTTCTCCTCCTCCCAGGGGCCTGGGCCATGGCTTATCTTTCCAGGCAATGAGGTATATGCCAACAGCAGCTTGACACTGAGTAGGTGCTTCTGACTGATCAGCAGGCCTATAGGTTCTGGTTCTGTTTTTGTTTTCTTTCTTTTTTTAAACTGGTTAATGACTTAAAAATGTCTTCTGACTTCAAAGTAGATATAAGACAAAAGGAGAGAAGAAAGAAGACTGATGATATAGAAGCACTATTCTCAGACAGCAGACCAAAAATAATATAAAAACCCACATTACAATCTAATATTTTCATATTTCTTTTTAATAAGCAATTTAATGAAAATGGAAACTGTATTGCTACTTAATGGGGTATGAAATTTTTCTCATTTAAAATTATCTACTAGGCTATGAAAAGAGAAGTAGAATAAAGTATTCTGGGTATTAAGGAAAAATGGGAGCACTTGGATCTGTCTTACCTATTTTAGGCATTTAGTAAGCCTGTATTTTATTCACAACTGTTCTTACTATCTTCATCTCCAACCCATATAAGAGACAGGATTATGCATCAGTTAGTAGCAGAGACTCTGGAATCAGGCTTCTGTGTCAATTTCAGTATGGATTTGAACAAGATAAGTAAACATATGTCCTTTTTTTTTCTCACCTGTAAAATGAGATTAATGATAGCTTCTATATAATACACTTATTTTGAGAATCTAATGATACAATAGTATCTGATACATGTTAAATGTGCAGTTAGTATTATCTATTATTGTTTAAAAAACAGGATCATTCTTTTGATTATAATATTGACAAACATGATTTTGTGATTCTAACACTAACTTAGGTAGAATCCAGACTTTCTACTGTTGAGTTGAATAACCTCATTGAGCTGTTTTTGCAGCTGTAAAATGGCAAAGTCATTACTACTCTGTAGAAGTGTTGGTTGTATAGATAATATATGTGAATCAGCAATTGCCTTCATCTTCCCTTCTAGTTTATTTTTTCTTAGTATATACAGACAGAAATATAAAATTTTTGCCCTCCCCTTTCATGTTGCTCATAGGCAAGCCTGAGAGAAGATTGAGAGGTACTGTTTTTTCCTCCATTTGCCAGTTAATTATTACTTTGGTTGTGTCCTGTTTGGCACTATTGTGAATAATGCTGCTATGAACTCTCAAACAGAAGTCTTTGGTGCACACATATTTCCATTGTTCATGAGTAAATTCTGAAGTAAGATAGGTCATATGCTATGTTTAATTTTGTGAGAAACTGCCAAATTTTTTCTAAATTGAATGTATAGTTGCATTCCTACCAGTAGAGTGTATCAATGTACTCTACTTCCCTGCCAATACTAGTTTGGTCAGTCTTTTAAATTTTACCTTTTCTAATCATGTATCTTCATCAAGCATAATAATTTATTATTTGCACTTCTCTAAGGTTAATGATATTGAATAATTTTCATATGCTTATTTTACATTTATATATCTTCTTTGAAATGTCTATTTAAATATTTTCTTTTTATAAAAGTGTTTTATTTGTGTATTGGATTGTTTTCTAATAACTGAGTATTAATAGTTATTTATATATTTATCCTAGGTAGAAGTTCTTTATCAGATGTGTATTTTGCAAGTGATGCCTCCCACTTTGTGGCTTGAATTTTCATTTTCCTAGCTGTGACTTTCATAGAAGGAAAAAAATGTCTTATTTTTTATTAAATCAGTTATAAATGTTCCTTTGATATTAAAACTTTTTTGTCTATCTAAGAAATATTTGCTTAATCCAGGGTCATAAAGTGTTGCCTCTTTTGGCAAGGTTTGTGTTTTCTTTTAGACATTTTATATTTTTCGGCCCTATACTTAAGTCTGTGGTCCACGTCATTGAGTTTTGCATAAAGTATGAGTTGGTGAATTGGGAGGACCTTTTCTTCTATATTGATATTCAGTTGTTTCAGTTTCACCATAATTTGTTTTAACATAGTGATGATTGAGCTGAAAACTGACCAATGATGGTAAGAAGCATACCCAGAGCAGTGCAGAAACACACCACTTCATTCATGGGTTTCTACATGGGAAGTCCACATACAACTCTCTTGATCAGGGGTATGTTACAACTCCTTGCTCTTACACTGCAGTGCAACACTTAGGTACTCTGAAACTAGACTGCACAAACAAGTTTGCCACTGACTACAGTGATTTTAGGCAACTTTTTTCTACTTCTGGGTCCAAATTTCTTCATCTGGAGCTCATTTCTTTCTTCAGTGCCTTATAAATGTTACCTCTTCTTACTCGCCTCTTCTTCCTTCATCTTTTCTTTCATTAACATATTGTTTCAATCAAGGAAAATGTTTTTTGCCCAATTCTCTTCTATACCTCTGTAATGTAGTGCTCTGAGCTCAGTTGTCCCATGCTAGGTTTTACTGTAATTATCTGTGTGTCTGTAACCTTTCTTTATAGAACTAAAAGCTCCTGTTTTTGTGAAAAGAATTCATCTAATACTGATTTATTCTAATTTATCTAATAAAAAAATTGCATGCTGCTATTCCTGCACTAATTACTTCACCTATATGCTATGGGCTAAAAAATAAAAAGGTACAGTTTTTCATTCAAAAATTCCACAAATAATAATAGCAATTACTATTTTAAATGTCCAGTACTGATCAATATGCTACTAACATACTTACATGACTATATATGATCTTTCCTTTAAGGCAGTGGTTTCCAAACTTATATGCCCCTTAGGATCATGTGAAAAAAATATTTTTAAGAAATTCCAAAGCCCCAGGCTTGACTCCATACCAATTAAATAAAATGTCTGGAAATGGGACAAAGTATATTTTTACACTTTCCAATTACCTTCAATAAACAGAGAAGTTTGGGAATCACTGCTTTAAGGCCAGTCCT
This sequence comes from Bubalus bubalis, assembly GCF_019923935.1. Taxonomy (NCBI): domain Eukaryota; kingdom Metazoa; phylum Chordata; class Mammalia; order Artiodactyla; family Bovidae; genus Bubalus; species Bubalus bubalis. The sequence goes on along the minus strand of NC_059161.1, from coordinate 100,615,057 downwards.
TCATTATCAACCACAGATTTCAGAGGAAGTAATTGTGTGTCTCTAAGAAATTAAAGCATTCTGACTCCAGGACCCCATGCAGTCAAACGTTATGTTTTATGAACTGCAATTAAAATATGCATATATGATTATATATACACATACACATACTTATAAAGTAAGCATACGTCATATATAAAGACAGATTGGAAATATATGAAAATTGATATAGAGAGAAGAAACATTGGAAAACATCATATCACTTTTGAGGATGGTTGTTGATATTGTGGTTGGAGCATTTAAGAAACATTTTGAAGGTAAGTTGACATTTCACCTGAGTTTGGGAAGAGAAGTAGTTATGCAGGTATAAAATTGGAGAAGTTTCTTTGAGGGAAGATGTGGAAGCTTGGCTGCATGGTCTGAGGAATCAGAGAGCATGAAAAGTCTGAAATTGACAAATAATAAAAGGAGCTAGCAATAACCTGGAAAAAGCTGAGACATGGAATCAGAGCAGAAAGGTGTATCTAAGTGAGGTATTGGAGTACCTTGTATTCCAAGTTCAGGGGTTTAAACTTTACCACTTATTAGCTTTGCCGAATTTAATTGAAGATTAATGTGGATAGAGTCACCATTAATGCACATCATATGCTCATATCTACATTTATGCAATTTTGATTTTGAGCATATTGTAATTGACAGCAGTGAGTACCAATTCTTCTCTTTAAATCTTGCAAAGAAATCCTAAGTTATTTGCAGGCTGGCAACCACATTTCAGCCTTAATTGCCAGATGCCACTGGCACATTTCCCTGAATAGACTCCTATTTGCGAGTTCCAAAGATTAGCAGTATCACTGAATGTCAAAATGCATCCTCCCATGCTCCTCCCTGCTGTTTTCATAATAGGGAAACCTACAAGGAATGAAGCAGGTGATCTTACTTATCTAATTGGAACTCAGAAGCCTACAAGAATAAGCAGAGACATGTTTCCAACATGACTACACATTTATTTATAACTACATGGAAGAGTAATTGTAAAATTTTCCTTCTAAATGTTTTCTTCATATTAATATTCTTTGTGTTGGTTCAGACTTTCTTCATCTCTGCAGAGTCAGTGGCAGAGTTCCCTGACTTCAACGCTTTACTCCTTCAATGTTTCTTCCACATTGTCAAAAGAAGTGTTGTCGGTTTAAAATTTAAATTTGTCCATATTCCACTTCTGAATCCATCATTATTTGTCTAGCCATTATAGGATAAAGTCCAGCCTCCTTAGATGGTTTGCAAGGACCATCACTACCTATTACTTCAGTTCAGTTCAGTCACTCAGTCGTGTCTGACTCTTTGCGACCCCATGAGCTACAGCATGCCAGGCCTCCCTGTCCAACACGAACTCCCAGAGCCTACCCAAACTCATGTCCATTTAATCAGTGATGCCATCGAACCATCTCATCCTCTGTCATCCCCTGCTCCTCCTGCCCTCAATTGTTCCCATCATCAGGGTCTTTTCAAATGAGTCAGCTCTTTGCATCAGGTGGCCAAAGTATTGGAGTTTCAGCTTCAACATCAGTCCTTCCAATGAATATTCAGGACTGATTTCCTTTAGAACTGACTGGTTGGATCTCAAGAGTCTTCTCCAACACCACAGTTCAAAAGCATCAATTCTTCGGTGCTCAGCTTTCTTCACAGTCCAACTCTCACATCCATACATGACTACTGGAAAAACCATAGCTTTGACTAGACGGACCTTTGTTGGCAAAGTAATGTCTCTGCTTTTCAATATGCTACCTAGGTTGGTCATAACTTTTCTTCCAAAGAGTAAGTGTCTTTTAATTTCATGGCTGCAGTCACCATCTGAAGTGATTTTGGAGCTCAAAAAAATAGTCTCTCACTGTTTCCACTATTTCCCCATTTATTTGCCATGAAGTGATGGGACCGGATGCTATGATCTTAGTTTTCTGAATGTTGAGCTTTAAGTCAACTTTTTCACTCTCCTCTTTCACTTTCATCAAGAGGCTCTTTAGTTCCTCTTCACTTTCTGCCATAAGGGTGGTGTCATCTGCATATCTGAGGTTATTGATATTTCTCCCAGCAATCTTGATTCCAGCTTGTGCTTCATCCAGCCCAGCATTTCTCATGATATACTCTGCATATAAGTTAAATAAGCAGGGTGACAATATACAGCCTTGACGTACTCCTTTTCCTATTTGGAACCAGTCTGTTGTTCCATGTCCAGTTCTAACTGTTGCTTCCTGACCTGCTATTTCTTCATTGACATCAAACCCTGAATCATGGAAGTTTTACATTTCTTGTAATTTTCCAAACCTTATGTCTGCTTTTCTTCAGATGTTTTTCTTTGTGTTTTCATCCTTTTTTGTTCCCTTTGTTAATTCTTAATTTTTAAAAGTTTTATTGAGACATATATAATATAGTATAAAACTAATCTATTTGATTTGAAATATTCAGGGGTTTCATTTTATTCACATACTTCTACAGCTATCACCAGAATCAAATTTTAAAACATTTTAATCAACACAAAAAGATATGTATGCCCATTAATAGTTACTGTATATTCTCCTTCACCCCTTGCCCATGGAAACTGCTAGTTAGATTTCTATCTGTAGATTTTCACATTTTGAACAAGTCATACAAATAGAATCATACAATACTTGGTATTTCGTACCTGGCTTCTTTGACTTTGTATGTTTTCAGGTTTCATTCATTTTGGAGTATAGCTAGTTATCAAATTATAGCCTTCCTCCTTTTTGATATTATGAATAATACTGAGTCAAATAGATTTGGTTCTTTTTCTTTTATCCAGTATGAAAATCTCTGTATTCTGGTTGAATGGTTTTATCCATTCACACTTAGTGTTATGTATATGTTTGAATTTAAGTGTGTGTCACCTTTCTTTTTATTTTGTGTGCCTTATGACTACTTTGTCATTGCTGTGCTTATTTTATTGTCTTCTTTTGTATAATGCAATATCTTCTAATGTAATAATTTAATTCCTTTTTATTAACTATATTTTTTGAGCTGTGTTTCTAATGCTTCTTCTAGGGCTTACAATACACCTCAAATTATCAGTATCTATTTTGGATTCATATTAACTATTTCCAGTGAAGGATAGAAAACTTACACCTATATAGCTTCATTTTCTCCACACACACTCTTCTCTATTATTTTTATTCATATTTTAACCATGTTTCTCTTTTGTCTTTAAAGAAGTTGAGAGAAGAAAGTAAAGCAATTAAAGAATTTAAGAATGCATTTTATTAGCCTTTTTATTTGAGATGTCAGCTTCTCTTTATTTTCACTATTCCTGTGAATTTAAGTTACCAAAGTTATCAATTTATTACTACAGTTCAGCTTTGTTTCCACTTCTCTTATATGCTATTATTGTCAAATATACTACATTTCTATTTGTTACATGAGCCAACAATGCAATTTATGTATCTATATATCTATACCTATATGTATATGTATATGTATATGTATATGTATATGTATATGTATATTCCTCTCTTTTGGGCTTCCCTGGTAGCTCAGATGGTAAAAATCTCCCTGCCTAAAATGCAGGAGACTCAGGTTCAATCTCTGGGTCAGCAAATGTCCTAGAGAAGGAAATGGAAACCCACTCCAGTATTCTTGCCTGGAGAATTTCATGGATAGAGGAGCCTGGCTGGCTACTGTTTGTGGGATCACAAAGAGTTGGACATGACTGAGCTACTAACACACACACATTAAATATACACATATGTGTGTGTGTGTATAATGTATATATGTTTGTTTGTGTGTATGTATATTAGTTTCCTCTGCTATTGGAAATAGCAGATAGCAAATAATATTGGAAAGTAGAGCATTTATATGAAACTTTTCCTAAACTGATATGGAATAATGTGAAAAAGCAGTTGCCTTAGGACACATCTTGCCAATGGATGTACAAAATGAGTTAAGATAAAACATTCACATTTATTTCAGTTTGGAAAACCAGATACTAATGTAGTATCTTTCATAAAAGTAAAGTGGCATAGAGTGAGATTCTGAAAAACAAGGGATACCTGTATAGTTTATGCGATTGTTTATAATTAGTTAAAAGAAGAAAAAAGATGGAAATATACTCTTTTATAATCACTAATTACCTTTTCCCGTGTGTATTTGAATCTTTCATCAGTTGCTTTAGGTCTAAAAAAACGAAGTTGAGGGTTTCAGACCTACTAGCTCAAATAAAGAATTCTTCAAATTCTTTTTTCTTTCCCTTTATCTAGGAATATTCATATTTTATCTTCCTTTTTGAAAGATAGGTTTACTGTGTATAAGATTCTTGGGTGGCTTTTTCTCCTTCACTCTTGGATACATCATCACACTGTCTTCTGGTCTTCATTGTTTCTTAATATGGTGTTGAGCTCACTCGTGATTTTTTTCCATTGAGTTATTGTACTTTTGACTCCATAACTTTCATTTTATTCTTTTGAATAATTCCAGTCTCATAATTGCTGTTTTTATTTGATAAGACATTGTTATCATATCTTCATTTAATTATTTAAGCATTGTTTCCTTTATTTCTTCTAACATGTTTTATAATAACTCTTTTGAATTCTTCATCTTGTGCCCACTGTCTGGGCTGCCTCAAAGACAATTCCTATTGCCTTTTTGAAACCTGTGTATGAGATATACATTCTTTTTTATTTGCATGTTGTACAATTTTATTGTTGAAAATTGGATATTTTAGATAATATATTGTACTGAATCTCATTATTGATTCTCTGCCTCTCCTGAGACTTGCTGTTATTGTTTGCTTGTTCATTATTTCTTTATTTAGTGATTTCATTAAACTAAATCTATGAAGCCTATTTCTTCCTTCACTGTATAGCCTTGGATGGTCCTGCTCAGATTTTCCTTTCAGATTGATTACCCAGGAGCCCCTCCTGGTTTAGCATAATGAACTTGTTGGTTAAAGATGTTCACCCTTTACTGTTGAACCTTCAAAAGGTGTAAATAAGCTGAGTTCATAGCTTAAGGAATTTAAAAGTTTGACTCACTCATCCAGGAACTAGTACCTTGAAAGTTTCCTTTTTACTTCATCTGAATAGATCACTGCCTTTAGCATGGACATAGTCTTCCATTCTCCATATCATCAGTCTTGATTATGATTTATTCATTAACCTTGCTTCCTGGGAGTTGTCCTGGGTCAGAGGGGCTTGTAGTTTGTTTTTGTTTTTTTTTTTGGTGTGTGGTCAGAAGTTGTACCTAAGCCCTCTGTGCTGTTGAGACTTCTGCCCTTGGCTGATGACTCTGCTTGTGACTGAGGAAAACCTTCCAATCTGTCTATGCTTTTCTCTAACTGATCCTGAGTGAGTGAGCCCAGTACATGTGTATATAGTCTTGACACCTAGAATTGTGAGTAATCCCAAGAGGGTTCTTTCAGCCTGTCTCTTTCCCCAGTTTTCTTTGTGAAACTTCTGGCTGCTCTGTGGTTTCCTTTTTTCTTAGGAGTATCAGGAGGTCACCACTTTCTTTTTAAACCTTCCTTGTTTTCTACAATGACCTCAGGCATGAAATTATTTTAGCTCCCTTCTAAAATCAGCACTTCCAGGCATATTGCAGAGCTCATGATCTTTAAGGCCTGCTTCTCCCCTTGGGCAGAAACTGTGTACCACTGCACCTGGGCTGAAGGGGAAGACAACTGCCCATTTCTCCTGAGTGGCATGCTCTGCTAGTGGGCGTGACTGAGAACAGTTAGCGTCTGGTCCTCTTGGCTTGCTCCTCCCTGGGAAGAGCTTCGGCATTCTGAGCCGAGATGGGGGTTTGGGGAGGATCAAGCCCCAGCATTCTTTCTTTGTTATACTTAAAATAGAGCTTTTATCACCCAGTCCTACAGGCTGATGAGAAACACTGTTTGCCTGTTTCTGACTTAGCTTAGGGGAGAGGGAACTCTGTCTTCTTGGCTTTACTCTCCTAGACTAGCACACTTAAGAGTTCCCATCATACAGAGGTAGAGACTATTACAAGAGGGTGATTCAATTGCCATAGACCTAGTTATTGTGAACAAGATTTAGTCAGTTTTTAAAATATTCGTTTGTTAATTTTCTATACACCATTATTGACTTTAAATGGCTTTTTAAAGAATATTTTTCATCTGTCAAATGATTATTTCATTGAAGATGTCACAGGGCTTGTCACACTACCATTCTGGAAAACTTGGTCAATTTTTACTCATTTTTAAAACTAGAGCTCAGGTGTTATTTTCTCCTTAAAACCTTTCCTGAATCCCTAGGTTGAGGTATGGGGCCATTCTGTCTTCCTACATTATATTAAAAGTCTTTTTTTTTATGTTTGCATTCTCAAGTTCTAAGCTCCTCAGTTTTTTTCCTATTCATCTATCTCACCAACCCTTACTTAGCCTCCAAAATGCAATCAAGTTCCATACTCATTAGCACTGTCTCCTCTTTCTTGCCTCTCAGGTCTGGAGACACTCCTCTAGGCTTAATGAGCCATATAAATATATATGCATATGTATATTTCAGTGCTTACTAAATTACATTTAAATTATATATTTCTTTCACCTAAGTTAATATCTGTTAACTTTTCAATTACATTTTATTTTGTGTCTCTAGTAACTAGGTAAGCACCAAACACACCATAAATATTGATGAGCTAATCCAACATGCATTTTTTTTTAATTTTATTTTATTTTTAAACTTTACAAATTATATTAGTTTTGCCAAATATCAAAATGAATCCACCACAGGTATACATGTGTTCCCCATCCTGAACCCTCCTCCCTCCTCCCTCCCCATACCATCCCTCTGGGTTGTCCCAGTGCACTAGCCCCAAGCATCCAGTATCGTGCATCAAACCTGGACTGGCAACTCGTTTCATACATGATATTATACGTTTCAATGCCATTCTCCCAAATCTTCCCACCCTCTCCCTCTGCAACATGCATTTTGAGAGAAAACCCTGTGCCAAATACTGTGCAAAGTATTGGAGGGACAAAGTGTACTAACAGATGCTATACCTTATCAACACATAGCATATGACCTAGTAGATGAAACAATACTGAGCAAAAAGTTAAACAAATGGATTTAACAAATAAGAAGTACTGAGACAAACCTGTACCCAGTGTTCAGGGAGTTAATAGTGTTATCTGTTGTCCTTGGAGTTATAATTAGGAAGGGATGGCTGGGATGAAATAAAAAAGCAAATGCTATTTGACTAGAGGAAGCGTTCAAAGCAGACGGTTATGCATGCCAACCACCCAGAAGTAGAGTGAGTATGGAACTCCAGGATCTGTGAGCTTACTGTGAGTGTAACAGCCAAGGTGAAGGAGGGCAGAGTGAGAGAGCAGTAGGTAGAACAGATGACCCTTGAACAGCGTAGGGATGGGGTGCCAACCCTGTGCAGTCAAAAATCCACTTATAACTTTACAGTCAACCCTCCATTATCTGGAGTTCAATATCCACTGATTCAGACAACTGCAGACCCTATAGTACTGTAGTACGTATTACTGGAAAAAATTCAAGTATAAGTGGACCTATACAGATTCATATCTGTTGTTCAAAAGTCAGCTGTACTGAGATAATGTGGGGCTTTTAGGGTATGTTCAGGATTTTGTCTTTAATTCTAGGAGAATGGTGAACAAACTATAGCCAATTCTATGCAATCAAGTTCTAAACTCATTAGCACTCTGTCCTCTTTCTTGGCTCTCAGGTCTTGAGACACTCCTCTATACTTAATGCTATAGGCACTTAATGCTATAGTGCTATAGGCAATTCTATAGCCATTACATATTCTTGTATAGCCTGAATATTAGAAATGGGTTTTGTGTTTTTACACAATTTTAAAAAATAAAAAGCAGAATAATATTTCAGTAGGGGTAAACATTATATGAAATTTAACTTCAGTGTCCAAAAATCACCTTGTATTAGAATACAGCTATACTCATTTGTTTATTTACTGTCTATGGCTGCTTTTGCTTCCAGGACAGAGTTAAGCAGATGTGAAGAGACTATATGACCCTCCAAAGTATCTGGCCCTTTATAGAAATGTTTGTGAACCCTAGTTCTATAGTAGTAGAACAAATTGAAATGTTTTAATCAAAATATTCAAAGGGCACAGGGAACTGCCCAATGTTATGTGGCAGCTTGGATGGGAGGGGAGTTTGGGAGAGAATGTACAGATGTATACGGATGGCTGAGTCCTTTTGCTCCTTTTGCTGTCCACCTGAAACTGTCACAACACTGTTAACTGGCTATACTCCAATATAAAATTAAAAGTTTACTAAAAAAAAAAAACAACAAACATTTACAGGGCAAATAATCACAGAGACGTGTTTTGTTTTCAGAGGGAGGGCAACTTAGAGGAAGGAAAACCAGTTCAAAGATGAGTCAGAAGTCCCTAGGACCTTCCCAGGGTTGCATGACTTTACAGGAAGACTCATGAGACTCAGCATCCAGTCATACTCATGACTATGGTCTTATTACAGCCAAAAGATACGGAGCAAGATAAGTAAGCAAAGGGGAAAAGGGCATAAAGGCAAAACCTGAGAACACAAAGCAATAGATTTCAAGAGTTCTCTTTCAGTGAAGTCACATAGACGTGCTTCCTTCCTGCCAGTAGGTGTGATAATACAGGTGAAATGTTTTCTGTTGGAAATGCTTGCCTGAATCTGGGAGTCCTAGGTTTTTATTGGAGGCTAGACACATAGACATGTACACCTCTGCCTAGTACATACAGTGATTCCAAACTCCCAGAAGGAAAGCAGGTTTTCAGCGTAATCCATACTGTTTGCACAAAGAGTATGGCTCACTGAGCCACTCTTAATAGCGAGTAGTGGAAACCTTACCAAAATCCAACCTCCAACCTATTACGCATGTGTTTGTAAGTTTAGCAATTTCAATCTTGCCCATGTAAGTATTTTTCTACACATGAGGTTACTGAAGCAATCCAGATGGAAATGGTAGTAATGTGGACGGAGAATTAAAGTGTAAATGAGAGAATGGACACAGTTGAAAGATACCGAGAAGGTGATTTGTAGATGACTTAGCCATAACCTGAATGTGGTAGGTGAAGGGTAAAGGGATACCAAGGATTATGCAGGGATCAGGCTTATGAGCAAATGTTGATAAACTGATCTCTTCTACAGTTCCATAGTAATTCCAGTTGAAGAATAAATTGAGAAGATGGAGGAAGTGTCTCATATGATCTATTTGGTCATGTCACATTTCAAAAAGGGCTGAAATTTTATAGATGTATATAAATATATCTATAGTTTCAATATGCATATATGTATACAAGGCAATGGCACCCCACTCCAGTACTCTTGCCTGGAAAATCCCATGGACGGAGGAGCCTGGTAGGCTGCAATCCATGGGGTCGCTAAGAGTCGGACACGACTGAGCGACTTCACTTTCACTTTTCACTTTGATGCATTGGAGAAGGAAATGGCAACCCACTCCAGTGTTCTTGCCTGGAGAATCCCAGGGACAGGGGAGCCTGGTGGGCTGCCGTCTATGGGGTTGCACAGAGTCGGACACAACTGAGGTGACTTAGCATAGCATACATATATATGTAAGTATACAAATATCACTTAAAGGTTTCCCTGGAGATACTATTAAAATGATACTTTTTATCTTTATGGTTGGAACCAATTAAAAGTATTACAGCTATCAGAAGAATGGAAATCTAAAACATGCTTATTCCAGGATTTAGAAGGTGGGGTTGTGGCTACCAAAAGCCATATCTGAAACCTGTATTACTGCCCTCACTTACCCCAGGCCACTTAAGTCACACCTGCATAAGATAAATTGATATGTGAGGCAGATATTAGGCCAGCTACAATGCAAAACACATCTTCATGTATAAGATCCCAAGAGCGGGGCAGGGAATGATTCTGCAACTGCTTGCAAAAATTGTGCCCTGGGCCCTCATTTTTTAAAGTGGAACAGTCACAAGATAGAAAGATTTTTAAAAGGTTATAAAAGGACAAGCCTCTGAGTATTAAAAAAAAAAAAAAAAAAAAAGAACTCATGAGTTTTTAGAAATTTGAAAGTTCATCACTCATAAAATCCACACCTCCCCAATTCCCTGAGTGAAAAACAGTGGAGAGAAGATTTAGGAAACTACTTGTGTGTTCTTGACTCTTGGAGAGTAAAGAGGAAACTTCCTTCTGAAACTACACACACAGATTTGGTTTATTTTCTATTTACAGACATAGCGCAAAGCATTCCTAAAATACGTTTCTCTTCACTAACACCAGTGGCCATACTGGTTTAATTTAAGCAGCTACATTTATGAAACATTTTGAGTAACATTTTGATATTGAGGTTACCTCAGTCTTGGGAATGTAAGGGATTTATACTATTGTTAAGCATAAGTTAGAATGTGCGTATTCTAGTGGGGCAAGCCAAGGGAATCATGGTCCTTAGCGAAAGCCACACTGTGTACTCCTCAGAGACAGTGGTTCTTAATAATAGATTGGAACTGAAATTTGCACACAGATATTTCAAAACACTGAAGCCCATATTAAGACCCTTGAGACGCTGCCCCAGGTGGTTTGGGTGGGAGAGCAGTTATTTTCATATGCAGTCATTACTCTAAGGATTCATGATTTAAATGTGTATAAAAGATTAGAATATTTGGAAATAATCCGAATATCCTTTTCAATTCTCTAAGAGAGATTAAGTTTCTCTTCTTTTATCTTTAAGATGAGCTTAATGTAGCTCTTCTTTGTATTTCAAATGTCCACCCTGAGCTATTTGGCTGGATTACTGGGTTGAGTAGGTGAATGAATGGATGCATAATGGATGGTAGATGAGCAGAAAGGTGGATGAAGGCAGAGATGGATACATGGATGGATATATGAGTAGGTAAATGGAGGCATGGATAGATAATAGGACAAGGGTGTGCGAGTGAAGGGATAAATGATGAGTGGATGAGTTGACTAGTGACTGAACTGAAAGAGCTGAGTGAATGAATGACCCATAGGGGATACCTAAAGAAGAGGAACAGTAAACTTTATAACATCTCTATACAACGTTTAATTTACCAGATTGCCCAGAAAAAAATTTTTCCACATTCTGTAAAAATATGTTATTTAGAAGAGCTTTATTCATTCATTCTCCAGGTGTGAGTTTCTCAGAATTAGATGGTAATCAATGACACAGGACTACACTGAACCCCCTGGAGGCTAAGTAGATAAAGCTAGGTGATAGCTGCAAGACAGTGAAATACACATTTTGACCCTCATTTTGACAGCTACAATTACAAGTCATGTAACCTCTCTACATGTGAGGATAGACCAGTGACATCTGAGTACGGCAAACAGAAAACGTAAGCAGTTCTTTCATTGTCTATAGAGAAGCAATATAGCTAATGAACTGGGCTACAAAGGCCTGTTTTGCTGAAACCAAAGTGACAGCTCTACCAGAAAATTATTCCCAAGGCCACTCAAAAAAATTGTACCTCAGTTTTTTTGCATTCGTTTCCTGATGTAAGCTTTAGAACAACCTATTTTGGCACTATTTTACTAAGAAGGAGATCCCACAGAAGGATTAGATTCATTATTTTTGTCAGGTTGTTTGTATTGAATGGCCCTAAATTTTTAAGACTGTGACATCCTTCACATGAAAATTTGATTAATCAAGACATTGATTTGAAAGTTTCTTGTTTTCTTTTTGTGTTATGTATTCTTGTTTCATGAAATGCTTCTCACATGAAAAATCTAGTTTGTATTTCAGCATTTTTGTTCTTGGTCAAGTAGAGTGAAGGAGAAGTTTAATGTGCCATTACAGTTTACTATCATTTGGGATTCAATGAAGCCCTGAACAGCATAATAATTTAGGAGAAAGCTGTCCATCATCTTATATAACCTCACATCAATAGTCTTAATTGCATGAAGGTTTTGGAATCAAGCATCTGAGTTCAGTTCAGTTCAGTCACTCAGCTGTGTCCGCTCACTTTGCGGCCCCATGGACTGCAGCACACCAGGCCTCCCTGTCCGTCACCAACTCCCAGAATTTACTCAAACTCATGTTCATTGAGTCGGTGATGCCATCCAACCATCTCATCCTCTGTTGTCCCCTTTTCCACTTACCTTCAATCTTTCCCAGCATCAGGGTCTTTTCAAATGAGTCAGCTCTTCACATCAGGTGGCCAAAGTATTGGAGTTTCAGCTTCAACATCAGTCCTTCCAATGAATATTCAGGACTGATTTCCTTTAGGATGGACCGATTGGATCTCCTTGTATTCCAAGGAACTCAAGAGTCGTCTCCAACACCACAGTTCAAAAGCATCAATTCTTTGGTGCTCAGCTCTCTTTATAGTCCAACTCTCCATCCATACATGACTACTGGAAAAACCATAGGTTTGACTGATGGACCTTTGTTGGCAGGTAATGTCTCTGCTTTTTAATATGCTGTCTAGCTCGGTCATAACTTTTCTTCCAAGGACCAAGTGTCTTTTAATTTCAAGGCTGCAATCACCATCTGCAGTGATTTTGGAGCCCCCAAAAAATAAAGTCTGTCACTGTTTCCATTGCTTCCCCGTCTATTTGCCACGAAGTGATGGGGCCAGATGCCATGATCTTAGTTTTCTGAATGTTGAACTTTAAGCGAACTTTTTCACTCTCCTCTCTCACTTTCATCAAGAAGCTCTTTAGTTCCTCTTCACTTTCTGCCATAAGGGTGGTGTCATCTGTATATCTAAGGTTATTGATATGTCTCCAGGCAGTCTTAATTCCAGCTCGTGCTTCTTCCAGCCCAGCGTTTCTCATGATGTACACTGCATATAAGTTCAATAAGCAGGGTGACAATATACAGCCTTGATGTACTCCTTTCCCTACTTGGAACCAGTCTGTTGTTCCATGTCCAGTTCTAACTGTTGTTTCATGTCCTGCATACACATTTCTCAAGAAGCAGGTCAGGAGCTCTGGTATTCCCATCTCTTTAAGAATTCTCCACAGTTTGTTGTGATCCACACAGTCAAAGGCTTTGGCATAGTCAAGAAAGCAGATAAATCTGAGTACCTACCACCAAATTCTAGTAAGGCACATTTGGGCCACAGAGGTAAAGCGTTCCTAAGGTTTTCTTGCCTCCTTTGCTGAATTGTTGTAAAAATAATACTTAAAGAGCTTTGCAAAGTTTAGCCAAATAATATTTAAGTATCAGCATAATTCTTAGCATATAGTAAATATTCCATAACTTTTCAGTGGTTTTATTTTTCCCATTTTTCATATGAAAAAATTGAAGATTTGAGAAAATAAGTGTATTGGTGGTAATCTTAAATAGAAAAGGAAAGACAAGACACAAGTATTTTATGTTTCAGGACTCTTATTAATAGTAAGTCAGAATTGAAATACCCCACCCAAACCTATACCATTCTCTATTGTAACACATACCCTGTTTCATATGGGAAGTAATTGCTAGTTTATGCATGACATCTCCCATACAGTACCCCTTCTTGGAGGGCATAGTATGTACGTTACACATCTTCATATTCTTTGTAATTTGCATATTGACCAGCACAGGATAGATAACTGATAAATATTTGTGGCACCACATTGAATTTATTTGAATACAAGTCGTCATTTTGTTAACAATTTGGCAGTTGTACTGATAACTGAGATTGGGGAGAATTTTAGATCTGCTAATAAGATGACTAAATATTAAATAATGTGGTAGTAGCTTAATTTAAAAATGAAGAAATCTCTTTTTAATCATAATATAAATTCATTCTTATCATTATCTTTTTCTTTTGTTGAACACCAACTATATGCCTTGCTCACATTTAAAAGTGTTTCCAATATCCTTACAAAGACTAAGTCATGTTACAGTGTAAAGATAATGCTTCAATTAGCACATTTTCTTGGAGAGACTAATATTACCAGGCACTTTTCCAGGTGCTTATATGGTTCATCAGTGAACAAAAGCTTCTTACTTGGTAGACCTTATGTTCAAGTAGGTGTGACAGCAATACCCAATAAATGGAAATAGTAATGTATATAATATATTAGGAGGTTAAGTGGTCAAGGAAAAAAAAAAGTAGAGAGAAATAGAGGATGAGGAATTTCAAATGGGAAGTAAAGTAGTCTGCAATGTTAAAAGTCTAAAATCAACTCTTTAAGCAGGTAACACTTGAGCCAAGAATTAAAAGAGGGGAAGAATTTGAGACAGATAAGAGTGGGCTTTGGAATCATAGAAATCTGAGTTTGAATTTTTTTTCTTCTATGTATTATCTGTATACTTTGCTGGATCTCCACAAACTTTTTTGAACATCTAATAAAACCAGAAAAGAAGACTTATGTGTTCATCTTTTTACCTATTAAATATATGTGTAAATTGTTTAGAACTTGCTTGAATTGCATATACTGAGCACTATTTAAAGTGTCTTTAAAAAGTAGAAGGTGCTGAAAAACATGAATCATGTTATATACAGTTGCATGATATATAGAATAGATACATAAATATTGCCATAGGTTGCAAACCTCTTTGTTTCATTCCAGGGTGCATAACACACTTCTAAGACTTTAGGTATTCCCTCCTATGTCTTCTGGTTCCACTTTTAAATTCAAGTGAAAAGAACAAAAGAGATCTGTTGGGAAAGAGGCCTTGGAAATACATTGAAAATCCCTAGTAAAATGCATTAAAATGAGTTTAAAGGGAGAAAGGCACACATCTTGAAGAGTAGGAAATTTGACAAGCTGGTTTGTAGACATGTCAGTACCTGCTGCTTTCAACAGAATTCACCTAGTGGAATAAACATTTTGAAAGGATGTTTGGAACAAGTATGCAGAGCAGCTGCCGTACTTTGGCAGTGACAAAATTAAACAATTGGCTTCTTCCAGCCTTCAAATGGCAAGAAGATTCGCACAAATAGAGGGGACTATGACATTCAGGCAGATTCTCGAAGGGAAAAAAAAAAAAAAACCTATTCAAAATATTTACCACTGACTTAATCCTGACACCTACAAAATTCTGTGCTGGATTTAATTCACTGTCCCTTCAGCACTCTTGTCAGTCATGTTAATAAACCATCAATTCCTGTGCCTGTTAGAAGGTAGCGCAGCCATTGTCTGACATGGCCATTAACTGCCAAAATAAGAGATTTGCATGATAGACTGAAAAGGCCCCTAGAGGAGCATTCTTTGGACTGTTAAAATGAGAATCAGAAATCCTCAAAATGTTCAAATAAATAGAGAGTTCTTGTAAACACTGAGGCTCTTCAGACACGAATCATTTAAAAAAAAAAAAAGTGCTTGGAGAAAGGTAAGAAACCTGTTATGTTAGTACAGTATGTGGTATCAATGTCAAATTTACTCATTTGCACTTTTGTTCATCCAATATTTATTACGTATCCACCAGGTACCCAGCACAATTTTAACAGATATCTGTTTAGCAAAATGGAAGCAGTTCCTATTGTGAATATGACAATAACTGGAAAATAACTTTTGTCTCCTACATCTTGGCCCTTCTCCTGGAATTGTACACCCACCCCCCACCCCCCTGCCCACACACACACAGCTGTCATTCAGCAATAAATGACTAAAACTTATTGGGGCAAAATGGCTCTGCATGACCATCTGATGACCTTGCATATTTCCCCAAAAGGCTAATCGGAGTGTAACCCAGGTCTTGGTGGAATGCCCTGTGATCCTCCATGGAACACAGAAGTATAGGTTGTCTTGTTCGCAGCTGTTGACAGACTACTCTTCATTTCCCTCCATACCTCACAGGAGACTCCAAAAGGCATAACATCCTGTCTGCCTTCCTGAGGCCAGTGAGGCATAAGACTTTCCATATCAAACCTATCCCCCTCCTTTGGGTAAAGCTGAAAGCTATAAAACTGCTTTCTTGTAGTTTAGAGTTGTCTCACAGTGGCAGAGAGAACCTCCGCCTGTGTTGTCTGTCACGTGGCAACTGTGGTTTGATGTCATCCACTGATTCTGACGATGTGGATTGCCAATGCCATGCTGATCTTCCTTATGCTTTGCGTATGAATAATAAACTGTCCAAAGTGATTTGGGCTCATGTCGCTTTCCTGGCTGAGTCTGTGGGAGAGTGGCAAGCCACTTAGGAGATGCCACAATGCTGCTGCTTACAGACTGTTTGATTGCTTGATACCTGTCAAGCAGAAAGCTCCCAGAACCCTGCTCCAGCACTAAGGGGAGAGTCATATTTACTGGTTCATGTCTGTACCAGAGCAATCATTTTATATTTTGAATATCACAACTAGTGAAAGTAATAGAAAGGAAAATATAATATTTCACGAGAATATTTTAAAAGATGCTACAATTATGCTTAAATGTTCAGAAATGTATCTCTCTGATGAGTAATTGGCACCTCAACCAGAATCTAAGGCATGAGAAGGACTTGATCAGGGGAAATAAGGTAGTGGGGAATGTTCATGATTCCAGGCACAAAGAACAGGTACATGTGATGACCCTGAGGTGAATAAGAATACACTTCATTCAGTGAACTACAAAGAAGGCTAATGAGACATCATGTCATCCATGGGGTCAAGCTATCTATGAGACATCATGTCATCCATTGGGTCAAGCTATCTATTCGTTTCCGACAGCCTAGTAAAATAGGTACAATTCTACTAGTATAGTTGGAGTTCCTGGAATACCACATAGAAAACCAATATAATGTTGTCTCACTATGTGAAAGACACATTGATAGCTTTAGTGGTGAATGCAGAAATGCTTAAGTACCCTTTTAGACTGTCAGCTTCATA
The DNA here is from genome assembly GCF_019923935.1 of Bubalus bubalis. Taxonomy (NCBI): domain Eukaryota; kingdom Metazoa; phylum Chordata; class Mammalia; order Artiodactyla; family Bovidae; genus Bubalus; species Bubalus bubalis. The sequence goes on along the minus strand of NC_059161.1, from coordinate 100,598,347 downwards.
GAGTTACAGGTGTTGATTGTGTTGTATTCATAACTGATATTAGAGTACAGAAAGTAATATCCGGTAAATGAAAATGTGAGAAAGGGAAGGAGAGAAGGAATAAAAGTGGGGAGGAAAGGTGGAAGGGTGCGAGGTCCTCTACTTAAAGGCATATAAAGCTTATAAAATGTTTGTTGTTGTTCAGTCACTAAGTCATGACCAACTCTTTGCTACCCCACAGACTGACACGCACCAGGTATCCCTGTCTTTCACTATCTCCTGGAGATTGCTCAAATTCATGTCCATTGAGTCAGTGATACAATCCATCCATCTCATCCTCTGTCATCCCCTTCTCCTCCTGCCTTCAATCTTTCCCAGCATCAGGGTTTTTTTCCAGTGAGTCAGTTCTTCAAATCAAGTGGCCAAAGTATTGGAGCTTTAGCTTCAGCATCAGTAATTCCAATAAATATTCAGGATCAATTTCCTTTAAGATTGACTAGTTTGATCCCCTTGCTGTCCAAGGGACTCTCAAGAGTCTTCTCCAGCATCACAGTTCAAAAGCATCAATTCTTTGGCACTCAGCCTTCTTTATGGTCCAATTCTCACATCCTTACAAGACTACTGGAAAAGTAGTCTTTTTTCAACTGCCATGACTACTATGGCTTTCACTATATGGAACTTTGTTCATAAAGTAATATCTCTACTTTTTAATATGCTGTCTAGGTTTGTCATAGCTTTTCTTCCAAGGAGCAAGCTTCTTTTAATTTCATGGCTACAGTCACCATCCACAGTGATTTTGGAGCCCCCCCACTAAAATAAAATCTGCCACTGTTTCCAATTTTTCTCCATCTGTTTGCCATAAGGTGATGGGACCAGACACTGTGATTTTCATTTTTTGAATGTTGAGTTTTAAGCCAATTTTTTCACTCTCCTTTTTCACCTTCATCAAGATGCTCTTTAATTCACTTTCTGCCATAAGGGTGGTGTCATCTGCATATCTGAGGTTATTAATATTTCTCCAGAAAACCTTGATTCCAGCTTGAGCTTCTTCCAGCCCAGCATTTCTCATAATGTACTCTGCATATAAGTTAAATAAGCAGGGTGACAATATACAGCCTTGATGTACTCCTTTCCCGATTTGGAACCAGTCTATTTTCCTTGTCTGGTTCTAGCTGTTGCTTCTTGACCTGCATACAGGTTTCTCAGGAGGCAGGTCAGATGGCCTGGTCTTTCCATCTCCTTAAGAATTTTCCACAGTTTGTTGTGATCCACACAGTAAAAGCTTTAGGGTAGTCAATGAAGCATAAGTAGATGTTTTTCTGGAATTCTCTTGCTTTTAATATGATCTAGCTGATGTTGACAATTTGATCTTCAGTTCCTCTGCCTTTTCTAAATTCTGTTTGTACATCTGGAATTTCTTGGTTGATGTACAGTTGAAGCCCACCTTGAAGGATTCTGATCATTATCTTGCTAGCATGTGAAATGAGGACAATTGTACTGTGGTTGGTAGTTTTAACATTCTTTGGTATTGCCCTAATTGATTGGGCTTACAGTAAATATCTCTTGAAAGACTGAATGGAAGAGGAGAAAGATATAGTGAAGAAATTATATGTATGAAAACACATAATACAAAATAAAATGACCTCACTTTAAATGGGTATGATAGTATGCTGTTTTTTCACAGCATCCCATTATTAAAAGTGGAGACAAATTTTTTTAAAAAATAAAATGAATAAATTATAATCTTAAATAATTTATCTGAATATAATATACATTCCAAATTAATAGCTTACATTTGTGATGTACTTCACATACAGGAAGAATTCCTGTTTGTTGGCTTGTTATTCAATTTAGCTTTTGAATCATTAGTACAAAAGCAGCATACTACAGTATATTTGGCATCAGACACTTTGGTACCAAAACTTCCTTCTAGTCCCTTGTTTATTTTGTTTCCTCTTTTGTGAAATGTGGTTAATACTATTTAACCTCTTAAGGTTGATAAAATTTTTGAGGTAATGTATGGGAATCTATATGCATCTTCCACAATGTAGACATTATAAATATATATTTTTCATTAGATGATAACAAAGAAAGAAGAAGAAGAAAACAGACTAATATTAGATAGAATATATGTTAGTACAAGAAATACCTATAAATACAGTAAAAAAAAGTAAGTATTTTCTCCTTTACTCATGCTCATTCCTCAACTGTTTGAGGTATCTAATAATTGCTATGATTAATCAGCAAAAGCCACCTGTGTAGTTTTGAGGACTATTTCTCATCCAGGATTTTAACAGATGCAAGTATATATTGACTTGAAGATCTCTGCCTAAGAAAGGCATGATACAGATAACCATCATTTCTTCTCAATCTTTCAAATTGATAATTACATAGGATAGTATGATCTGGACCCATCACTCCTAGGAGTTATCATTTCTTTAAAAAAGTTAGTATATACAAAGACAAAATAGATTCATAGTAACTTACAAAACGTTTTACCTTCATGAAGTCAGTAATGAAAAATGACACCATTCTAGACCATATCTCAAAGCAGTGTATTCAATGCCAGTTTGTATAGATCACAGAAACTGCTCAATGAGTATAAGAAAGGAAGCACCTGACATCCATCTTTCATGATGGCAAACATTTTTATTTATAATAATAAATAATAAACTAGTTGTTCATACTCTTATTATATATCTCATTTATATAACTTGCATTATAGTGCTTTATCTGATATATATTTTTCAAATACTTATCAGTCATGACTTGAATTTTTATTCTCTTAATTGTTTGTATTGAAAAGCAAGATGTTTAAATTGTCTAATTCATCAATTTTTATTTGGTCATGGTGAAAAAAATTTCCAGATACTTTTCCCCCTGTTTTAGAGTTTTTAGGTAGGTAGTTTAGAGTTAGGACATGTTAGTTAAGGTCTAAAAAGCTAAATGGAGTTTCAGGAAAGTAGCTTGAAGCTCCTATCATGATTCCCAAGATTAAAGAACAAAAATATATAAAAAGATATTTGGGCATTAAAGATGATTTGCCTGTGGCAACTGTCCAATCTATAATGGTAAATACTGAATAGGTGGAAAAATCACTCCTCTTCTCTGCCTCCAGTTATTTTTTTCAATTTTTCTTTGATATCAAATCTATATGCACAATACTAGTTCCATTTTATATTTAAGAAGTTATTTTCTTAGTAATATGAATGGCATAGTGAGTTATCTATGAGATTGATCTGGCATAAAATTGCTTCATTTCATCAGCATTATCCTCAGACCTGCACTCAAATTTATGAGGAGGCAAAATATAATACATGTGAAGTTTGTTGATTCATATCAAAGATTCTTTGGAATATTGTTGCCCAGAAATAAAAGATAAAATTTGATGACTATCAAAAGCAATATGTTCATGGTTCAGTGAATGACAGAAAGGCTGAATGAATTCCAAAGGTATTTGAAATAATTTCTGAGTGAAATCTAAAACATGAGTTTATAGAATTTGAAAGCAATTTGAGGAAAAAAATCATAGATTACTGATATTTAGCAAATATCTTTCTACTTACTGAAACCATTAATAAAATAGTACCATAATTTTACATAAAAAATGTTGAATTACACCTACCAATTTGAAAAGATATTGGGAATAGAATTTAAGAAAGGAGCAATGCAAAATGTATATCAGTTCAGTTCAGTTCCTCAGTTGTGTCCGACTCTTTGCGACCCCCTGGACTTCTGCACACCAGGCTTCCTTCTCCATCACTAACTCCTTGAGCCTGTTCAAACTCATGTCCATCGAGTTGATGACTCCATCCAACCATCTCATCCTCTCTTACTCCCTTCTCCTCCTGCCTTTAATCTTTCCCAGCATCAGGGTCTTTTCTAATGAGTCAATTCTTCGCATCAGGCGGCCAAAGTATTGGAGCTTCAGCATCCTATTAATATTCGGGGCTGCTTTCCTTTAGGATGGACTGCTTGGATTTCCTTCCTGTCCAAGGGACTCTCAAGAGTCTTCTCCAACACCACAGTTCAAAAGCATCAGTTCTTTGGCACTCAGCATTCTTTATGGTCCATCTCTCACATCCGTACATGACTACTGGAAAAACCATAGCTTTGACTAGACAAGATGTATATAGAATACTAAAAATATGGCTTATATTATGTTGGAGGAGACTCTTGAGTGTCCCTTGGACTGCAAGGAGAACAAACCAGTCAATCCTAAAGGAAATCAATCCTGAATATTCATTGGAAGGACCAATGCTAAAGCTCGAATACTTTGGCCACTTGATGCAAAGAGCCAGTTCACTGGAAAAGACCCTGGTGCTGGGAAAGATTGAGGACAAGAAGAGAAGGGGATAACAGAGGATGAGATGGTTGGATGGCATCACAGACACAATGGACATGAGTTTGAGCAAGCTCCAGGAGTTGATGATGGATACGGGTCGCTAGGAGTTGGACACGACTAAGCGATTTCACTTTCAATTTTCACTTTCATGCATCGGAAAAGGAAATGGCAACCCACTCCAATGTTCTTGCCTGGAGAATCCCAGAGACGGGGGAGCCTGGTGGGCTGCTGTCTATGTGGTCGCACAGAGTTGGACACGACTGAAGAGACAGCAGCAGCAGCAGCAGCAGGGAAGCCTGCCATGCTGCAGCCCTGAGGGGGTCACAAAGAGTCAGACGCGACTGAGTGACTGACAACAATATATTGTAAGTTAGGAAATATAATCAGATGTTATTTTGCTTACTCTAGTACATTAACTGGAAAGCACCCAAGAAATCATAAATTCCATTATCTTGAAAAGATATTAAAAATAATCTACTCTAAAATTCTTATTTAACCGAAGGAATTTGAGCTCAAACAGTAAGTAGACAAGATCATGCAGCAACTCTGACCCAGAGGTCAATAATCTCTCTTGGAGTAATTTTTCAGAGAGTTTTAGTGATTAACCAAAATATTATGGTTAAGTTTTCTAGAGAAGGAAATGAGATTTCATTGTGGTTTTAATTGCTTTACTTGATAATTATTGGTGTTGATCATGTTCCCATAAGCTTATTTATCATTTGTGCATCAGCTTATTCAGTTCTTTCTGCCCTTTTAAAAAAACTGGTTGCTCATACTCTTATTGTTGAGTTTATTTCATTTATATACGTTGCATTCAAGTTCTGTATCTGATATATATCTTGCAAATACTTCTTATCAGTTATTGAAAAGGAAAATGTTTATATTGATAGTCTAATTCATCAATTGTTTTTATGTTTGGATGTTTTAGACTTACCTGAGAAATTTTTGCCTTTCTCAAGGTCATAAAAATTATCTTCTAGAAGTTCTATACTTTTATATTTTATATTTAGGTCTATAATTCATTTCAAATTAGCTCTTGTGAACGGTGTAAAGAAAAGGTCAAACATAATTTTACATACACATTTACATAATCTTCAATTCCTTTATCACCATTTGTTGAAATTATTTTTTACACATTGAATTGCATTTTTATCTTTTTCAAAAACAAAATGTCTGTGTATGTTTTCAGTTGACTTTGTATGCTTGAGTAGATTTCTGGATTCTCTTATATTTCAGCATGTGTCTATTCTTTTGCTAATACCACACGGTCTTTATTATTGTAGCTTTAGAGTTAGTCTGGAAATCACACAGCAGAAGTCCTGCCACTCCAGTGTTTTTTTAAAAGATTGTTTCAGTATAGTTTTTAGGGGTGGTTTAATAAATTTACAAAAAAAAAACAAAACCTTATAAGAATGCTAACCTGATTCACATTTTATCTATAAATTAATATGGGGAGCACAGATATCATAAGACTATTGAATATTTCCATTCAACAGAATTTAATGTTTCAATTCATAGACATATGTTTTTCCACTAATTTAGAATTTCTGCCATTTCTGTCAGTAATGTTGTATAGTTTACCACAAAAATTTTTCACATTTTTCATTTTTATCAAAGTTTTAAGTGATTTTTTTTCTTTTTTTACACTCTTCTTCCATTAGTCACAAACATGTTATTATTTTTAATGCTGTTCTATAGATATCTGGGACCATTCATGTCTTTTCAGAGATTTTTTTCCTCACAGCTTTTCAGAATGGATAATTTCTGTTAATATCACTTCATATTTAGTAGATCTTTCTCATGTCATTTTCATCTGCTAAATCCAGTGAATTATTTTTCTAGAATTTCCATTTGATTCTTTTTTATAATACAGTTTTTCTGCTAAGATTATCTATCCCTTCATTAATCAACAACATTACCTTTAATTTTTTGATAGTATTTCCAATGACTGGCCTTACAGTATTTTCCTATTATATCCAACATATGAGCCATCTAGATTTTGGCTACCATCATCAACTTTGGGTCATACATTTCATTTCTTTGAATACTGGTAAGATCTTATTTTGTGCTAGACATTGTCATTTATGTGTTACAGAGATTCTGTATTTTATCTTCTTCTGAACATAATTTTGTCCAATAATACAGTTAAACACTGATATTTAACTTGATGTAGAGTTGGCTTTATATTTTGTTATTGCAGATATATGAAAAGTCCATGATAAAACTTAAGTCCTCTCACTTGACTGAGCTAAATCTCCAAAAACTTCCCCCAGTCTCACCTCCCAGAATTGTATCTAGGTTTTGATTTAGACTTTAAGACAAGCCTAAAGTGGACTTTATAATACAAAAGGACTCAGAAAGACTTTTCCTATAAATTTTCATACAGTGAATATTTTAGTCATTGCAAACTTATATGGTCTCTATCACAACTACTGAGTTCCACCATGGTAGCACAAAAACAACTACACCATAGATAAATAAATGAAGGTGGTTGTGTTCCAATAAAACTTTATTTACTGACACAGGCAGCAGGCCAGATTTGGAATTTGGGCTGTAGTTTGCCAGCCATTTCCCTAGTGCAAGGCTATTAATCTAAAGGCTGTCACTTTGATGCCTGTGGTGGTAATAAGGTTTATGAATGTCTAGAGAATGCTCACATCCTTCTGCAATGCTCAGTCTCTACTGTCCCTGTTCTGCTGTCAGCCATATAACAGTTCCTTTGTGGTTAGCCTTGTGTAATATGTTGCTCTGTGTAAGTGCAGCCCAACTCTCAGCCAGGGAATTGCAGGAACATTCCTCAACAACCTGACTTTAGGAGGCCCTGTCCTGTTATCCTTGCTTTTCTCTGATGCCCTGCCCCAGACACTCCAGGCATTTAATTTGCTCCAAACTCTGGTATCTGCCTGCAGAGTGGAGTGCAGCTACAGTGATCTGTGTGGACTCAGTCCTTGGCCCTTCAGTCAGAAAACTGTCCTCAGGTAGAAATCCATAGTCACGAGTGTTACCTACTGAGTTTCCCATATTTCAGGTTTTACAGGCTGGCATAATTAGCTTGTCATTGTTTATGGAAGGAGGACTAGTTCAAAACCAGCTACTGGTCAAGAAGGAGACATTTTGAATCATTTTATTTTTAAATAACAAAAATAAATACATAATCATTTAATTAATAAAAATGAGTGTTATTTACTCACAGTAATTGAATGTACAAGGTTCATTTACTTTCAGATGTGGTTTGATTGTGAAGTTTTATAAGTCAACAGAATTTGTGTGTGTGTGTGTGTATCCTGTTTTGTATTTTTGTACATATACAAAAAAAAAATATATATATATATTACTATTTTATATGCTTTGCTTTCTTCTATAGGATGGTTTTAACCTTATGTTCTTCTCTCTTGTTTTATAAATAATGCCTATTAAGCTTAGACTTAAATATCCTCATATTATGCTATCCAGAGAAAGAGAATATACTTTTTATTCATTCAAAGGCAGAAAGGCAGCTTTCATTACAGAATACACCAGTAAATTATCTTCTTGTCTCTGGCCTGACATTAATTAGATGTCTAAACCCACTACAGCTTCCCTGATAGCTCAGTTGGTAAAGAATCTGCCTGAAATGCAGAAGACCCTGGTTTGATTCTTGGGTCGGGAAGATCCCCTGGAGAAGGGATAGGCTACCCACTCCAGTATTCTTGGGCTTCCCTTGTGGCTCAACTGGTAAAGAATCCGCATGCAGTGTGGGAGACGTGGGTTCAATCTCTGGGTTGGGAAGATCCCCTGGAGAAGGGAAAGGCTACCCATTCCAGTATTCTGGCCTAGAGAATTCCACGAACTGTATAGTCCATGGAGTCCCAAAGAGTTGGACATGACTGAGCGACTTTCACTTAAACCCACTGCAGTCATTTGGCTAGGGAGTTGGGATAGAGTATTTGTTTTCTTTAAGAAATTGCCTCCTCATCTCTGGAACTGAGTGTTGAGATAAGTAAGCCTAAAATGTATGGCTGATGTATATACACATACACATAATGGCACTAAGATACTTACAAAATTTAATTTTGAGAAAAAAATATGTCTGCTCTTATTTCTCAATAAAGACTTTACTGAACCTTTTAATTTTTTACATATTAACATTTACTTTTAATAGTGCTTTAACCAGATGCTATGCTAAGCTATACCTGTGTAACTTGAGATCTAAATTTGGTCCTTTTACATATATTAATCATTCAATTCCAAGTCTCTTAGAATTACTCCCAAGTATTAATGTTGAAGTGAGCAGGAGTAGCATCAAAGAATGATGGCCAAAATAATCTTGTTGCTACAACTTTATACTTTTATGACAGTTAGTAGAAGCAAGTAGAGCTTGTTGACTTCCTACCTCTTTAACTCAGTGGTAAACGGGAAGGTAGAGGTGATGGTGATGATGTTTTGTTCTGTGTTATATCTCTTTAGTACTATCCACAGCTTCTATGTTAGTGCTGCTGAGCAGGGTGCATACACTTCATATATATACTAATAGATGCATTGACAGAGAAGGTAATGGCATCCCACTCCAGTACTCTTGCCTGGAAAATCCCATGGACAGAGGATCTGGTGGGCTGCTGTCTATGGGGTCGCACAGAGTTGGACATGAATGAAGCGACGTAGCAGCAGCAGCAGCAGATGCATTGAATGATACATAAAAAAGCAATCTTATTATTATCCATTCACCAAAATACCAAGTGCACCCTACTGAGCATTTGAAAACATCTCTTTTATGAATTTATTGTACACATTGGACAGGACTGGAAAAGGTCAGTTTTCATTCCAATCATGGCGGCCCACCAGGCTCCCCCATCCCTGGGATTCTCCAGGCAAGAACACTGGAGTGGGCCACCATTTCCTTCTCCAATGCATGAAAGTGAAAAGTGAAAGTGAAGTCGCTCAAGTCGTGTCCAACTCTTAGCGACCCCATGGACTGCACCCTACCAGGTTCCTCCATCCATGGGATTCTCCAGGTAAGAGTACTGGAGTGGGTCACCATTGCCTTCTCTGAATCCCAAAGAAAGGCAATGCCAAAGAATGCCCAAACTACTGCACAATTGCACTCATCTCACACACTAGTTCAGTTCAGTTCAGTTCAGGTGCTCAGTCATGTCCTGCAGCAGGTCAGACCTCCCTGTCCATCACCAACTCCCGGAGCTCACCCAAACCCATGTCCATCGAGTCAGTGATGCCATCCAGCCATCTCATCCTGTGTCGTCCCCTTCTCCTCCTGCCCTCAATCTTTCCCAGCATCAGGGTCTTTTAAAATGAGTCAGCTCTTCGCATCAGGTGGCCAAAGTATTGGAGTTTCAGCTTTAGCATCATTCCTTCCAAAGAACACCCAGTACTGATCTCCTTTAGGATGGACTGGTTGGATCTCCTTGCAGTCCAAGGGACTCTCAAGAGTCTTTCCCAACACCACAGTTCAAAAGCATCAATTCTTCGGCACTCAGGTTTCTTTATACTCCAACTCTCACATCCATATATGACCATTGGAAAAACCATAGCCTTGACTAGAAGGACCTTTGTTAGCAAAGTAACGTCTCTGCTTTTTAATATGCTGTCTAGGTTGGTCATAACTTTCCTTCCAAAGAGTAAGCATCTTTTAATTTCATGGCTGCAGTCACCATCCACAGTGATTTTGGAGCCCAAAAAAATAAAGTCAGCCACTGTTTCCACTGTTTCCCCATGTATTTGCCATGAAGTGATGGGACTGGATGCCATGATCTTAGTTTTTTGAATGTTGAACTTTAACCCAACTTTTTCACTCTCCTCTTTCACTTTCATCAAGAGGCTTTTTAGTTCCTCTTCACTTTCTACCATAAGGGTGGTGTCATCTGGATATCTGAGGTTATTGATATTTCTCCCAGCAATCTTGATTCCAGCTTGTGCTTCCTCGAGTCCAGCATTTCTCATGATGTATTCTGCATATAAGTTAAATAAGCAGGGTGACAGTATACAGCCTTGACGTACTCCTTTTCTTATTTGGAACCATTCTGTTGTTCCATGTCCAGTTCTAACTGTTGCTTCCTGACCTGCATACAGGTTTCTCAAGAGGAAGGTCAGGTGGTCTGGTATTCCCATAATTTTCAGAATTTTCCACAGTTTATTGTGATCCACACAGTCAAAGGCTTTGACATAGTTAATAAAGCAGAAATAGATGTTTTTTTTTTCTGGAACTCTCTTGCTTTTTCGATGATCCAGCTGATGTTGGCAATTTGATCTCTGGTTCCTGTGCCTTTTCTAAAACCAGCTTGAACATCTGGAAATTCACAGTTCACATAGTAAAGTGTGTGAGATGAGTGCAGTAGCGTGGTATTATATACATATACACAGTATAATACACGCTAGTAAAGTAATACTTAAAATTCTCTAAGCCTGGCTTCAGCAATACTTGAACTGTGAACTTCCAGATGTTCAAGCTGGTTTTAGAAAAGCAGAGGAACAAGACATCAAATTGCCAACATCCGCTGGATCATCCGTTTGTTATAACTTTGTATTAGAACCTGTTGCTTGGAAAAACCTGCCCCATCTGTGTCTCTGGTATGTTTACTCTCTCTGATATGGGCAATTTTGGAGGCAACAATTTGTTGCTGTCTTTTAAAATTAATTTATTTTAATTGGAGGCTAAAAAGTATTGTAATTACTTTACAATATTGTAGTGGTTTTTGCCATACATTGACATGAATCAGCCATGGGTGTACATGTGTCCCCCATCCTGTACCCGGACTCCCGCCTCCCTCCCCATCCCATCCGTCAGCATTGTCCGAGAGCACCAGTTTTGAGTGCCCTGTTTCATGCATCAAACTTGATCTATTTCACATATGGTAATATACATTTCAATACTATTTTCTCAAATCATCCCACCCTCGCCTTTCCCACAGAGTCCAAAAGTCTGCTTTTATATCTGTGTCTCTTTTGCTGTTTTGCACATAGTGTCATTGTTACCATTTTTAGAAATTCCATATATATGCGTTAATATGCTGTATTGGTGGTTTTCTTTCTGACTTACTTCACTGCGTATAATAGGCTTCGGTTTCATCCACCTCATTAGAACTAATTCAAATGTGTTCTTTTTAATAGCTGACTAATATTCCCTTGTGTATATGTACCACAGCTTTCTTATCCATTTGTCTGCTGATGGACATCTAGGACCTAGCAATTGTAAACAGTGCTGCAATGAACATTGGGGTACACGTGTCTCTTTCAATTCGGGTTTTCTCAGTGTGTATGCCCAGCAGTGGGTTTGCTGGGTTGTATGGCAGTTCTATTTCCAGTTTTTTAAGGAATCCCCACACTGTTCTCCATAGTGGCTGTACTAGTTTGCATTCCTACCAACAGTATAAAAGGGTTCTCTTTTCTCCATACCCTCTCCCGCATTTACTGTTTGTAGACTTTTTGATAGCAACCATTCTGACTGGTGTGAGATGGTACCTTATTGTGGTTTTGATTTGCATGTCTCTAATAATGAGTGATGTTGAGCATCTTTTCATGTGTTTGTTAGCCATCTGTATGTCTTCTTTGAAGAAATGTCTGTTTAGTTCTTTGGCCCATTTTTTAATTGGGTTGTTTATTTTTCTGGTATTGATCTGCATGAGCTGCTTGTATAGTTTTGAGATTAATTCTTTGTCAGTTGCTTTGTTTGCTATTATTTTCTCCCATTCTGAAGGCTGTCTTTTCACCTTGCTTATAGTTGCCTTCGTTGTGCAAAAGCTTTTATGTTTAATTAGGTCCCATTTGTTTATTTTTGCTTTGATTTCCAATATTCTGGGAGGTGGGTCATAGAGGATCCTGCTGTGATTTATGTCAGACAGTGTTTTGCCTATGGTTTCCTCTAGGAATCTTATAGTTTCTGGTCTTATATTTAGATCATTACTCCATTTTGAGTTTATTTTTGTGTATGGTGTTAGAAAGTGTTCTAGTTTCATTCTTTTACAGGTGGTTGACCAGTTTTCCCAGCACCACTTGTTAAAGAGATTATCTTTCCTCCATTGTATATTCTTGCTTTCTTTGTCAAAGATAAGGTGTCCATAGGTGCGTGGATTTATCTCTGGGCTTTCTATTTTGTTCCATTGATCTATATTTCTGTCTTTGTGCCAGTACCATACTGTCTTGATGACTGTGGCTTTGTAGTAGAGCCTGAAGTCAGGCAGGTTGATTCTCCCAGTTCCATTCTTCTTTCTCAAGATTGCTTTGGCTATTGGAGGTTTTTTGTATTTCCATACAAATTGTGAAATTATTTGTTCTCATTCTGTGAAAAATCCTGTTAGTAACTTGATAGGGATTGCATTGAATCTATAGATTGCTTTGGGCAGTATAGTCATTTTCACTGTATTGATTCTTCTGATCCATGAACATGGTATATTTCTCCATCTATTAGTGTCCTCTTTGATTTCTTTCATCAGTGTTTTATAGTTTTCTATATATAGATCTTTTGTTTCTTTAGGTAAATGTATTCCTAAGTATTTTATTCTTTTCTTTGCAATGGTGAATGAAATTGTTTCCTTAATTTCTCTTTCTGTTTTCTCATAGTAGTGTATAGGAATGCAAGAGATTTCTGTCTGTTAATTTGATATCATACAACTTTACTATATTCCTTGATTAGCTCTAATAATATTCTGGTGGTGTCTTTAGGGTTTTTATGTAGAGGATAGTGTCATCTGCAAACAGTGAGAGTTTTACTTCTTCTATTCCAATCTGGATTTCTTTTATTTCTTTTTCTTCTCTGATTGCTGTGGCTTAAACTTCCAACACTATGTTGAATAGTAGTGATGAGAGAGGGCACCCTTGTCTTGACTTAAGGGGAAATGCTTTCAGTTTTTCACCATTGAAGATAATGTTTGCTGTGGGTTTATCATATATGGCTTTTATTATGTTGAGGTATGTTCCCTCTATGCCTGATTTCTGGAGAGTTTTTATCATAAATGGATGTTGAATTTTGTCAAAGGCTTTCTCTGCATCTATTGAGATAATCATATGGTTTTTATCTTTCAATTTGTCAATGTGGTATATCACATTGATTGATTTGTGAATATTGAAGAATCCTTGCATCCCTGGGATAAAGCCCACTTGGTCATGATGTATGATCTTTTTAATATGTTGTTGGATTTGGCTTGCTAGAATTTTGTTGAGGATTTTTGCGTCTCTGTTCATCAGTGATATTGGCCTGTAGTTTTCTTTTTATCAATTTGTTTTTAATACCTGGCTGCCAGAAGTCTTGGAGCAAATTTGCAGCACAATCTGGACAAATGGATAGAGCTCCATAGGCCCCATGACCAATGCCTCCCATGCTCTCACTACTCATAATCTACCTTCACATCCCATTCACAAGACACACACATGTGTTTTCCATAGACCTCGTGTTTTTGATTTATGTTTAAGATTCTAATACATTTAGTGTTAAAGTTGTTTCAGGTCCTTTCGAGTTGTAAATACTTTTATACTCCACAAACCTCAGGGAAATTCAACCAAAAATTAAAAAGAAGGTAACTGGATCTTCTTACCTAGAGGGAAGGAAGTGAGGAAGGATTAATATAATCCTTGTCCCAGTGAGTTTCCAGAAATATTGAATTACACACATGATGTATGAATAATGAATTAGAACCTTGAAGATGTGTGCATTTGCCAAAATTTTGTAAAATGGTTCATTGAAATCTCAGATAAAATGCATCTCCCTAACATCATGTCCTTTCTGTTTCCTTCATTCAGTATGACTATGCATGCCTGTTTCTTTGAAGAAAAAAAAAATATGATTTTTGCTGTAAATACAGCACTCATTTCATCCTTATAATCTTACCCAATTTAAGGTAGATCCTTGAGAAAAACAGCTAGGAACAGCTCCAGACTTAAGAGGCTGGATGGCAAAGCCAAACCAGGTTCTAGTATTTTGTGGTCTATACAAACTCGAGTTGTGGAGCATCATAATTTTTAAGTAAATTAAGAATTATTATATGGACTCTAGCCTCTCGTGTACAAAATCTCAAATGAGAAAATATATAAAAATTAACTGTTACAGTTTCGTTTGGTGTTAGTCTTATGAGAAGAACACTGTGACTTCTCAGGCAACTATGAAAAACCCCTCCGCTGTTCTCTGCTGCAGCTTATACACACTCTCAGCTTAGCAGTTAGAGTCTCATGATTTCACTTTACATGCTTGCTACCTCTTATGTATTTCAACCTCTGTATGTAGATGATTTTTCCTTCTTAGTCTGAAAAAAGACTAATCACTTCAAAGATACTTATTCAATGCACTGGATGTAAGTGAAAGCTACTCTAGATTCATGACTACCTCCCCTTAAGTAATCCTACCTGTTTTTTTTTCCATGGGAGTTAAATTGAGAAAATAAATGACTTACAACAGATAAAATTCACTGTCTGATAAATTCTGCTGCCTTTCATAAGTCTTCTGATGATTTAAAACTCACAGAACTGTATTTATTTCCTATAGTTTTGTAAATACTACCTATGATCTAATCCAGTAGCTGATCTTTTCAAAACTAAGACCAAAGTATGATAATATGAGTCAGTACCTGCAATCCTATGAATACTTTTCTTAATATTTTTCTAATCTTTTGTCTCCCAAGATCTCTTGGGTAGATTTTACCAAGTTCAATGAGTTCTTAGTAGAAGTAAATACTTGAAATCCTGAGAACTCATGGCAATAAGCTTTTGAAGGCATATATGGTTTTTCTGTTGGAATTCATCCCACCTGCTCTGAAACAGGGTCCCTGAATCACCATATCACTGTCCTCCCTGAATTCATCCTTCAGTGAGAGTGTGGATGACAGGATTTGGGCTGAAACTCACACGTGGAGGGGGAGGGATGGAGGCAGGAGGACTTATATCTATGCGGACCCCCTCTAGACTGCAGATAATGAATGACAGCATCATGAGGAGGATAGCTGCCCACCAAAGGGGTCCCTAAGAAAGAAAACATCATGAGGTGCATTGTCGGAGTAACAAGGAGTTCAAACCATAGGGGATTTCTAGGTGGCTGGTGACCAAGATGGTTGATTGGCACGGAGGCTGGTGCTGAAATTCTTGCCCTCATCACACACAAGTTCCAGCGACCTCTCCTAGAGCCTACAGCCACAGTGGGGTGTGGGATGAGCACTGTCCCCCTAAGGCCCAGTCACTGCCCGTCTTGTGTCTTCCCTAACTCCTGTCATAGGCTTAGAAACTGGGAATGGATGAAAGGGCAACTCTTCTTCCTTCCTTTGGGACTCAGTCCCAGGGACAGAAGTTAGCTCTGGCAGGGCCCATGGTAGCAGGCATGGTCAGAGAGCAGGTCTGGAGTGCTCTGTGGTTGAGGAATGTGGCTGGAACCAGGGCAGCAGTGATTCAGGGCCAGCAGAGTGGCCCAAGCCCAGGCCAGGATTGCAAGACTGAGTCTTATAGTCCCAAAGCCCTCCTGATGTGAGGTCAGGTGATCAGAAAGAGGAGGATGTGGTCAAAGGAGAGTCTAGTATTCAGAGTGTCTGAGTGTCCACTCACTTGTAGGTGCCTCAAATTGGAAACAACTCTCTTCATCCCCTCTCTCTCACTCACTCTCTTACTCAGAATGATTTATTTTTAAACAGTATTAGATGTTTATAAGTGCTTATGTATATTTTATGTACATGAATAGGTTTCTGTTTAAGGACTACAGTTGCCTACAGGGAAATACTTTTCCAAGAGAGTCAAGTGTGGAAAATAGCACAGATGAGTTTAAGGGATGAAAACTATGCCTACACCTAAAGAATGTATATAGGTTTTCATAATCAAGAAAAATATCCTCACCCTCTTCTCCTGCCTAGGGCTCGCTCTAGGGAAAAAGAAAAAAGGTTAGTTAAGGACAGAGGTGCAGGGTGCTATTTCCCAGACTGTGAAGGAGAGAAACGAAGAGCAACAGACAAATAGGCACTTTGCTGGTTGGCTATACACAGTCTTGCTCCAGGCCCAGCATCATAGTGCCCAGGATGGAGATCCAGAATGGGGATGTCCTGGTCACTGCAGAAGTGATAAGCCCCCTCTTCTGATTTCTCCCAAGTGAACTCAACCCCCTTGCCTCACAAGAACATCAGAGCAAGCCTTGCTCCTTCCAGTTTTAAAGGCTTTTCATTGGCTAAAATGTAAGAGATGGGCAAAAGTGAGAGGTAGAGAGAGGCTCTGAGGATGAGGGATTTGGGCCCTTCTGCAGGCCCTTTGCAGAGAAGGCAGTGACAGCCCACTCCAGTACTCTTGCCTGGAAAATCCCATGGATGGAGGAGCCTGGTAGGCTGCGGTCCATGCAGTCACTAAGAGTTGGACACGACTGAGAGATTTCACTTTCACTTTCATGCATTGGAGAAGGAAATGGCAACCCACTCCAGTGTTCTTGCCTGGAGAATACCAGGGATGGGGGAGCCTGGTGGGCTGCCATCTATGGGGTCGCACAGAGTTGGACACGACTGAAGTGACTTAGTAGCAGCAGGAGGCCCTTTGTGAGCCTGCAGAGCATCTTCTCATCAGTATGTAACTAGTATATACAGTAATTAGCAGTTGGTGGAGGCAAGACTTGAGAACAGGTCTTCCAAATCTGAGTCTCTCTTAACAATATAGTTGTGATATTTGCAAAGATACAGATATATGGTAGGATAGAATTGTATTGGTGTAATAGCAATGGCACCCTATCCAGTACTCTCGCCTGGAAAATGCCATGGACGGAGAAGCCTGGTGGGCTGCAGCCCATGGGGTCGCGAAGAGTCGAACATGACTGAAGCGACTTAGCAGCAATACTTAAAAAAAAAAAAAAAAAATTAAGTGAATACTATTGTATTAGTCTTCTCAGGGCACCTTAACAAACTACCACAGAATGGGTGATGTAACAGAATCTGTTTTCTCATGGTTCTGCGATTAAGGTGCTGGCAGATTCAGTTTCTAGTGCGAGCTCTTTTTGGCTTGCAGATGGTGACTTCCCACTGATTCTTGCTTCTTTGTGATGATGGACAGAGATCTCTGGTATCCCTTCCTCTTCACATAAGGACACCAATTCTATGGGATTAGGGCCTCACCTTTATGACCTCATTTAACCTCAGTTACCTCCCTAAAGGCTTTATCCCCAAATACACTAAGAAGGTGTGTGGGAAGGGATGTAGAGCTTCAACATGAGTTTTAGGGATGGGCAAAATTTAGTCCATAACGACTAGAAACACAACTGACGGTTTTGTATCACAAATATTTTCAAAGACTTCAGCTGGAACTTTGCAACTATATGTTTTGATCCAGTGAAGCATTTAGTGCATATTCATCTGGAATAACATTTTCTGCAGCTTAAACAAATGACCACATAATAGGATATATTTAACCTGAATTCTAAATGAATTTCAATAGTTTTCTTTTTCTTTTTTTTTAAAAATTCTTTGGCAGTGAATGACAGATATTTAAAGTGGAGAGGGAAGATTATAGAATTTACTAAAAAATATTTACTTCTCTCATTTTACAGGCCCAACAGCTTACTGATCTGGAACAAAAATTAGCTGTAGCAAAAAACGAACTGGAGAAAGCAGCTCTTGACCGGGTAAGTTGATTCCACCCATGAGCCATCACGACTTTGGTTGTAGCAGATGAAGCTAGGGTATACTCATTGTTTCCCTTGTTTTATCAGTGCAGTTCCAGATGCTGTGCTTGCAAGATGGTTATAGATGGTTCTTATTTTTGATGCTCCAGTAAATATACTTAAGGTTGAGGCTCTGTGATGATTGCATGGTTTTATTTTTCACCTTACTGGTACACTTGTTCTATAACATAAAAAATAGACATACTTTAAAGCATCAACAAAGATGCCATGTCTTAAATTTGCATGGCTGAGTTGTAAAGCAAATGGAAGTAGTCACTGATGGTTTTTATTTTGGAAATTTTAAGTTTCTGGAGGAAGAGACATCAAAGAATGTAGCTCTCTTAGCACCTCTGTTTATGCAAAAATAATGCAAGAGTAGCTAGCATTCTGTCTTTATAACAGCTTTATTGAAATAAAACTCACATACCATAAAGGTCACATTTTTAAAGTTCACAAAGTTGTACTTTCATCAGCATTAATTCCAAAAGGTTTTATTTGCCTTCTTTTATCTTATTTCATCTACTTCATTTTATTTTTGTCAATGTATCATTGTGTTACAATTATATATGCTCAGAAAGAAACCACAATTCCTAACTGATACCTACCTTTGCCTATCAATGCTCTTCATATGAGACATACATGGAGAATAGGGCATGGGTATATAGAAAGAGAAATAAAAATATAGAGGGAGGAATTAGTCATAAAATTTAGAATTATGGTTCTGTTGGTTTATATTTATTGGTATTTGGCAAAATTTCTTAAGGCTTCCTTTCATTTTTAAATTAGCTATATAAAACTATAAGAAGTAAATATTCCTTTTTTTCTTTAGTTCACTTGAAGAAAAGGGTAAAATGATTTTTGAAATTATTTCTCTGTTCACTTAGCATCCATTTATTGAACATCCAATGTAGTTCTATCTAATTTTTAGAACATATAACTAGCAAATATTAATACAGGGAACTCTGACTGAAAATTAAATCATAGTGTTTCAGACTTGGAAATACAAACACCCACATTGCTCTCAATAAGATGCATATAAAGTCTATGCTGAGGCAACAGGGCCAATTTTGGAATAATCTGCATTTAAACAACTTTTCAACACATCCTTTGCCTGAAATCTATTCTTGATTAGATTGGAGTTAGCAATCATTCTAACAGTGGAAAAATAGACCCTCTCTTTATATCATATGGGGAATTGTTGGTTCATTTATACACAATAAAAATATTTCTAGACATATAAAGAGAGAATGTAATCTGATCAATATAAAGAAAATATGATCAATCTGATCAATATAAAGATCAATATAAAGAAAACAAGAGACATGTCTCATTTTATATTTATCCAAGTACTTAATGTAATAGTTAATAATTTTAGGGAAGCCTGCCTACATTTTTGTAGACTAGTTCAAATATAATTCACCTTACCAAGATTCCAGCTTTTAACTTTAGGAAAGAAGTTAATACCAATTATGCTAATTTCTGACCATATCCAACTCATGCCACATAATATTTTTAAAATGGGAACTGATTCTTTATGGAATTGATAGAATCAGAAAATCAGCAATATATATAATCAGAAAGTCCAACTAGATCATCTTTTTATATTTCCTTTCTTTGGTATCCCTGGCAAAATCTCTGCAGTATGTTTTACATTCTAAAGACATTGGATTTCCAAGACTCTGAGGCAGACTGGCCCCCCTCTTAGATTTAACAACTGTGACTGTTGGAATGTTCTTCATAACATTAAACTTTTCCCATGCTGTGACTTCAAATAACCCATTTAGTCAGTGAGTGACTCACTGACTAAATGGGTTTGAAATGTTTTTTGTGAGACCACCATGTACCAGGTGCTATGAGAAACAGAAAACACTGCAACCCTCACAACTTTGTTGGGCACCAAAAATTAGGAAATAATTATATGTGGAGCCATAAAGTCAGAGAAACATGAAGAGTGAGTACGTATATTTTAAGGACATGTGTTATAAAAACTAGTGGTGTCACATGATAACATGCACAATTGATAATCTGTCCTGAGTCACAGAACTTGAAGATAAAATAATTTTCCCTCCTTTGTCTTATCCACTCTATGTCTTCCTCCTCCCCATTTCTACCACCACCATTTGCTTAGCTCTCACTAAGCCAGACTAGATTTGGGATGAGAGACTATATCCTGTAATATTTAATAAAGTTCTCCAGAGTCAGTCTGTGTTCAGATCATAACCCTTTCACCAAATGATCATGTTCAAATCCCTCAAACTCTTTATACTTCACCATAAAATAGAATGATAATAAAATTCACTTTATAATGATGATGGGAAAATTATATACATCCGTAAAAGTAAAGTCCTGAGAATTCTTGGCACATAAAAAATTCTCAGTAAGCATAGTAATTACTATTATTAGTGAATGAGAACCTACAGAGACTGCTTCTTTGTGATAATTTTTCTCTTCAGCCTTCAGGATCTTGTCACCCATTTGCTACAATGAACTATAAAAGCACTGCGTATTACCAGAGGTTGATTTCAACAAATCTCATGTAAGATACATATGAGACTCATAAACTGTAGTCATAAAGACAGATAGAAATGCTCGCTTACTTCAAAAATAGATACAAAAATACAGTTTAATGAAATTGCTCTTCACCTCTCTCTATCATTTTTATATGAGACAAGACTTTTTAAAATTGTCTTCATGTGTCTAGTTCCAAAGAATATTATATCTGGGCCTCAAATAGCCTTAAATACCTAATAAATATTTTGAAAACAGTATCTTCACACTCTAACTTGTTTCTCATCTCATACTTCTCATGAAAGAAGTGTCAGATTACTATCCCAATAAAAGCAATAATAATCTTAAGATCCAAGAATCAATCTTTGTTTTCTAAACAATCAGTTATTTTATGGCAATATGTTATGGAACTTCCACAATGGCTCAGAATGTAAAGAATTCACCTGCAATGCAGGAGAACCATTGATCCGATGAATGATAGTTAGCCTCAGCTACTGAAATGTAAAAATATCTTTATGGTGTGAAAAATCTATCTCTCAAATTCTTATATTAGAAGTTTCTTTTGCATCTGATCCTCACAAAATTTGACTCAGGAAAGTATGCATTATTATATCATAGATGACACAGGTAGGTGATCTGCACAGACTCCCAGGACAAAATAGTAAAAGAACAAGAACTCTTCTTGCTACAGTGTATCTGGCACATGGCAAGAACATAATAAATTGTTACTGATTAAACAGGTAGATGAAGATCTAACTTCATAAATTAACATACATGCTATTCATCCTACGTAGAAGGGCCAAAGTACATAGAACAGAAAAATAAAACTATCAAATGACCTTTTAGGATTCAGAGATAATTTCTTGGTGAAATAAAGGTAGGGGAAGGGGAAAGCCTTTGCATTCCCAGTCCTTCATGATTTTTCCAAAGACAACTGCCATTGGTGCACAAAGATCTCTCTGAGGATTTCACATCATGTAAATAAATGAAGACAGACATGAATATTACCTTGTGAACTTTTTAAAGGAGATACGAAATGAGGACACTGTTGTCTTTGCCATATGTATCTAGGCATCCCCACAAAAATGCATTTTTCTTGAGAAAACTACTCATATACAGATGTGAAAAAAAAATGGCTTCTAAATCTCCCACCATCCTACAAACATATATATAAATAATAATTTCTTACAAGTTTTACATATGCTATAGCATAAGCACTAGTATTTTAATGTCCAAAATAATACATTTATATTACATAATATACAGGGTGAAATGAAAAATAGTTCGTTATTTTCTCTATAAAACTTATCCTCTGGAGATTTCCTTTATTTATATTTTAACAAATATTTCTTTATTTAGAAACCAGTGATACTGCAAAACAAAACAAAAAAAAATTGGCCCAGCTGTATACCACAAAGAACACTGATTAATATTCTGTAATAACATAAGTGGAAAAATTGATAATAGATACATATATATGTATAACTGAATCACTTTGCTGTACACCCAAAACTAACATAACATTGTTAATCAACTATGCTCCAATATATAATAAAAATTAAAATATATCAGCCCTCAAAGAAATTACATTGCAGTGTTGTGCAGTCACTCAGTCATGTCCAACTCTTTGTGACCCCATAGACTGTAGCACTCCAGTCTTCCCGTTCCTTCCCTATCTCCCGTAGTTCCCTTGAATTCATGTTCACTGAGTCAGTGTTGGTGTCTATCCATCTCATCCTCTGACTCCCTCTTCTCCTTTGGACTTTGATCTTTCCTAGCATCACGTCTCTTCCGATGAGTTGGCTCTTCAAATCAGATGGCCAAAGTATTGGAGCTTCAGAATCAGTCCTTCCAATGGATATGCAAGATTGATTTCCTTTAGGATTGACTGGTTTGATTTCCTTGCAGTCTAAGAGACTCTCAAGAGTCTTCCCCTGCACCACAGTTCAAAAGCATCAATTCTTCAGCATTCAGCCTTCTTTATGGTCTAACTCTCTCGTCTGTATGTGACTACCGGAAAAACCAGAGCTTTGACTATACAGACATTTGTCGGCAAAGTGATGTCCCTGCTTTTTACTATCATCTGTAGGTTTATCATAGCTTTCCTTCCAAGAGCAAGGGTCTTGAAATTTCATAGCTGCTATCACCATCCACAGTGATTTTTAAACCCAAGAAAATAAAATGCCATTGCTTCCACTGTTTCCCTTTCTATTTGTCATAAAGTGATGGGACCAGGATGCCATGATCTTAGTTTTTTGAATGTTGAGTTGTAAACCAGCTTTTTCACTCTCCTCTCTCACCCTCATCAAGAGGCTCTTTAGTTCCTTTTCATTTTCTGCCATTAGAGGGGTATTATTTGCATATCTGAGGTTGTTGCTATTTCTATCAGCAATCTTGATTCCCGATTATGAGTCATCCAGCCCAGCATTTCTCATAATGTACTCTGCATATATGTTAAATAAGGAGGGTAACAATATACAGTCTTGTCCTACTCCTGGCTCAGTTTTGAACCAGTCTATTGTTCCATGTCCAGTTCTAACTGTTGCTTCTTGACCTGCATACAGGTTTCTCAGGAGGCAGGTAAGATGGTCTAGTATTCCCATCTCTTTAAGAATTTTCCACAGTTTGCTGAGATCCACAAAATCAAAGGCTTTAGTGTAATCAATGAAGCAGAAGTAGATGTTTTTGTAGAATTCCCTTGCTTTCTCCATGATCCAACCAGTGTTAGCAATTTGATGTCTGGTTACTCTGCCTCTTTGAAACCCAGCTTGTATATATGGAAGTTTTTAGTTCACGTACTTCTGAAGCCTAGGTTGACAGATTTTGAGCATTACCTTGCTAGAATGTGAAATGAGAGCAGTTGTATGGTATTTTAAACATTATTTGGCATTGCCCTTTTTGGGGATTAGAATGAAAACTCTCATGGTCACTGTGGAGTTTTCCAAATTTGCTGATATATTGAGTACAGCACTTTACAGCAACATCATTTAGGCTTTTAAATAGCTCAGCTGGTATTCCATCACCTCAACTAACTTTGTTTGCAGTAATGCTTCCTAAGGTCCACTTGACTTCACATTCTAGGATGTCTGGCTCTAGGTGAGTGATCACACCATCATGGGTACCTGGATCATGAATACTTTTTGTTTAGTTCTTCTTTGTATTCTTGCCACCTCTTCTTAATCTCTTCTGCTTCTGTTAGGTCCTTGCTGTTTCTGTCCTCCTTCATGCCCATCCTTGCATGAAATGTTCCCTTGATATATCCAGTTTTCTTGAAGGGACCTCTAGTCTTTCCCATTCTATTGTTTTCCTCTTTTTTTTTTTTTTTTTTTTTTGCATTGTTCACTTAAGAAGTCCTTATCTCTCCTTGCTATTCTCTGGAACTCTGCATTCAGTTGAATACATCTTTCCCTTTCTCCCTTGCCTTTCTTTTTTCTTCTTTCCTCAGCTATTTGTATAGCATCCTCAGACAACAACTTTGCCTTCTTGTATTACAGCATCCTTTACAATGTTATGGACCTCCATGAACAATATGAAAAGGCAAAAAGATATGATACTGGAAGATGAGCCCCCCAGGTCAAAGGTGTCCAATATGCTACTGGGAAAGTTGTTGTTGTTCAGTCTCAAAGTCTTGTCCAACTCTTTGCAACTCCATGAATTGTAGCACACCAGGCTTCCCTGTCCTTCATCATCTTCCCGAGTTTGCTCAAACTCATGTCCACTCATTCAGTCAGTGATGCCATGCAACCATCTTATCCTCTGTTGCCCCATTCTCCTTCTGCCCTCAATCTTTCCCATAATCAGGGTCTTTGCCAGTGAGTCAGCTCTTGCATCTGGTAGCCAAAGGACTGGAGGTTCAGCTCCAGCATTAGCCCTTCCAATGAATTTTCAGGGTTGATTTCCTTTATGATGGACTGGTTTGATTTCCTTGCTGTCCAAGGGACTCTCAAGAGTCTTCTCCAGCACCACAGTTCAAAAGTATCAATTCCTCTGCACTCAGCCTTGTTTACAGTCCAACTCTCAGATCTGTACATGATTACTGGAAAAACCATAGTTTTGACTATATGGACCTTTGTCGGCAAAGTGATATCTCTGCTTTGTAATATGCTATCTAGTTTGGTCATAGCTTTTCTTCCAAGGAGCAAATATCTTTTAATTTTGTAGCTGCAGTTACCATCCACAGTGATTTTTGAGCCCAAGAAAATAAAATCTGTCACTGTTTCCACTTTTTCCCAATCTGTTTGCCAGGAAGTGAGAGGACTGGATGTCATGATCTTAGATTTTTGAATGCTGAGTTTTAAACCAGCTTTTTCACTCTCCTCATTCATCCTCATCAAGAGGCTCTTTAGTTCCTTTTTGTTTTTTGCCCTAAGAGTGAGGTTGTTGATATTTCTTCTGACAATCTTGATTCCAGCTTGTGAGTCATCTAGCCCAGCATTTTGCATGCTATACTCTTCATATTGGGGAAAAACAGAGGGCAATTACTGATAGCTCTAGAAAGAACAAAGAGGCTGGGACGAAGCAGAAACAATGTTCAGTTGTGGATGTGTCTGGTGGTGAAAGTAAAGTCTGACGCTGTAAAGAACAATATTGTATAGGAACATGGAATGTTAGGTCCATGAATCAAGATAAATTGCATGAGATGAAGCAGGAAATGGCAAGATTAAACATTGACATTTTAGGAATCAGTGAACTAAAATGGATGGGAATGACTGAATTTAATTCATATGACCATTTTATCTACTACTGTGGGAAAGAGTTCCGTAGAAAAAGTGGAGTAGCCTTCATAGTAAACAGAAGAGTCCAAAATGCAGTACGTGGTTGCAATCTCAAAAACGACCAAATCAGTTCATCTCCAAGGTAAACCATTCAACACCACAGTAACCCAAGTCTAAACCCCAGCCACTGATACTGAAGAAGCTGAAGTTACCAGTTCTATGAAAACCTATGAGACCTTCTAGAGCTAACTCCCCCCAAAAATGTCCTTTTCATCATAGGGGATTGGAATGCAAATGTAGGAAGTCAAGAGATACCTGGAGTAACAGGCTAAGTTTGGCCTTGGGGTACAAAATCAAGCAAGGCTAAGACTAACAGTTCTGTCAAGAGAACACACTGGTCATAGCAAACACCTTTTCCCAACACTGAAATAGAAATAGATAAAACAATAAACATATTAACAATAACATAATTTGCACTGATGACAAGGGCTGCAAAAGATGTAATTTAAGAACCTATGTGATAAAGACTTTGAGATAGAAGTGTGCTTTGATAGAGTAATCAGTGATTATGTTTCATAGAAGATAATATGTGAGCTGAAGCATACATTTTAAGTAGAAGTTTCCTATGTAGTTATTTGGAAAGAGAGTTCTTCAGGCAAAGAAAACAGCAAGTATAAAGTTCCTAGATGAGAATGAACTTGAAACGTTTGATGGACTATAAACAAAGGACATTGTGACAAGCAGGCTATCCTTAAAGACTTTGCATTTTATTATCAGGTGGCAGAGGAAATGAGAAATGTGGTTTGGTGTGGGAAGAAGATCAAGGGCAAAAATAAGGCTGAATCTCAGAGGGGATATGTTGTAAGATCTAGGGCAAAGTATACTTTGTATAAGTCACATTATATTTCATTAGGTGACATCCTGTTCCAGTGAACTTCAAAGTGAACAGTGGCCTTACCTGCAATTTTAAAACAGACTAAAGCTAGCAGTATAAATGAAAACATAATGACGCTGTGGTGTAAAATCGTTGTCTTGGCCTTGCTCATGGATGGGCCAAGCCAAACCTGAGTAGTGTCAATTACAGGCTTTATTTAGTTAGAGGGACTAACTGGAAAGATGTGAGCTTTTTTTTTTTTTTTTTTTTTTTGATAGAAAGATGAACAAATTAGGGAAGCATTGTTCACAGAAATCTGTGGTCTCTGGCAGGAAAAATCTACAGTGTAATGAAGGAGTGAATCCAGAATCTAATATAGGAGGCCAATTCACAAGCTTGTGATCCAAAAAAAGAGAGGAAGTAAAAAACTATGAGATTAAGAATAGGTTGAAACATAAGAGGAAAGATAGCTTACTGCAATGGCTATGAAAGGTGAGGAGCTGGAGGTTACATCTGTGTATTGTTGATTCTGCTCTCCGAGGTGACCCTGAAAATGTCAGGAGGCCTGGATGAGCAGATAAGATGATTTCACCCACATTCAAATGTATCGATTGCTCCACTGGGAATTTTGTCTTGCCTAAAGAATGTTTACTTAAAATGAAGTATTAGCTTGATGCCATTCATTGTTTACTTTTGGCATCTGAGTTTACCTGTTGCTCAGGAATTTGTCTATTATGTCAACATATACATATATATTTTGTGCCTGTCGTAGATCTAACTTTTATATATATATACTGTGTTGAGAGGAGCCATGATATGAATGCAGTGAATCAAATAACTATCAAATAACTTCCTGCATTATCTGAACATTGAAAAATCTACATTTCAAAGCTATGTTAACTTTGAGTCCTGGCCAAGACCTGCCTGACATCGTCACATTAGTTCTCTTTCCATTATCTAACTATATTATGAGAAACAGAAAACATACTCAAATTGTTCAGTGGAACCTGGAACATCTCACTCCAGAGAACAGCATCCACACTTATTATGCAGTAATAGAAGGTTAGGGCCATCCAAGATTATAACAAAGACTCAATAGGAAGGATAATCTGGATCATTACTTCATTTCTTTTATTGAGATAGCTTCTTTCCCTGACAAAAGAGAAATAACATTTTCAACTAGGTATTTATCTTTAAAAAAATTTTGTGTGTCCTTTCTCATGTGTCAGGGATTGTGTTAGGTGTTAGCTATACAGTTCTGAACAAAACAGACAAGTTATACATATATATATAAACAAATTAAAATTAGTGATAAAATATATAAAGAAAACAAACATAATCAGCCATAGCAGGCATCTAGCTACTCAGCAAATAAAAGGGACCATTTTGAATATAAGTTTATTATTCAACTTTACTCCCCCCATCCAGTTAACAAAGCCCCTCCATCCTGTTTCTTATCAGACTTTTATTTTCCTCTTATCAGAAGTTTATGAAATGTGACAGGGCAAGGTTAATGTGAGGGAAATACATGTATGTCCTGTTTCTTATATATTTCCAGTTGCTGTTCTTACTGTTGCCTTTTTTAAAAATCTCGTGATATGACCAAAAAGAAAGATTTCTTAAATTGCTATTGTAGCAACATACACTCTCATCTTAAAGATAAATCTTATACCACATATTAGTAGGAAACAGAAAACGTTGGGAAAAATCAAAGCCATAGTCACTCTCAAGAAATTGACCCCATGGGCTGTATAGGAGACAGTAAGTAGGAAGGGATGCTATCTGTAGATATATTCCTGACATCATATACAAAAGGCAGTAGTTTTGTTGGGAGTATACTACTGTGACAGGAGAAGACAACAGACTTTTCTGCTTCACTGATTCATTGATCCATTGGATCCAATGATCCAAACATGGAACTACACAAAGAGGGTAAACGCCAATTGTGCCAGTTTGTCCAGGGATATGACTCCAGCAACTATTCTCTTTTCTCCTTCTCTCTTGCCCCAGAGGCCACATTTCATATCTTGAAGTGGATATTTATATGTTATTGTCTTACTAGGGTCTATATGCTTGCCCCCAGTTACCCCTGTGTTACCATGAGATTTCCTCAAGGTTGTGTCTCTCTCTTTATTTTGGTACCTGGGGATGTCTTTGTCATTGGGACTCAACTTTACATCATTTTAAAACCTTATAAGCAATTTAAAATATTTTTAGCAGTGGGATCTGGAGGTTGGATGGTAGTTGGAGATGGTTGTCTCTATATAGTTCACTCTACCTTGGAATGTAAACCTAAAGAAAAAGTAGTTCTGCAATAAATGCTGGAAAGGGTGTGGAGAGAAAGGAAGCCTCCTACACTGTTAGTGGGAATGTAAATTGGTACAAACACTATGGAGAACAGTATGGAGTTTCCTTAAAAACTAAACCTAGAACTACCATGTGACCCAGCAATCCCACTCCTAGGCATATATCCTGAGAAAACCATAATTCAAAAAGATGCATGCACCCTAGTGTTCATTGCAGCACTGCTTAACAATAGCCAAGACATGGAAGCATCCTAAATGTCCATCACTAAAGGAATGGATCAAGAAGATGTGGTACATATATACAGCAAAATACTACTAAGCCATAAAAAAAGTGAAATAATGCCATTTTCAGCAACATGGATGGACCTTGAGATTATCATGCTAAGTGAAGGAAATCAGACAGAGGAATACAAATATCATAAGATACAACTTGTGAAATATAAAAACGATACAAATAAACTTATTTTATAGATAGAAACAGACCTCACAGGCTTAGAAATTATGATTACCTAACCTAAGGGGAAAGGTGGAGTAAATTAGGACTTTGAAATGAGCATATACACACTGCTGTTATATGAACGAGATAACTAATAAGACCCTACTATATAGCACTGAGAATTCTACTCAATATACTGTAATAACCTATATGGGAAAATAATTTGAAAATGAAGGGGTATATGTATAACTGAATCACTTTGTTGTACACCTAAAAGTAACACAACATTGTAAACCAAAATATATTCCAATACAAAATAAAAATTTAAAAAGAAGAAAACAGTCTAGAATCTGGAATTTTGTTACATTCACAGTAAAACAGAAATAATAATGCCAGTTTCACAGATGTTTGATTAGCACTTACAATCACATCTGAATAACTCCTACTACTTAACAGGACCCATGGAAATAAGAGTTTTAGCATTAATTGAGTGAAGATACAGGCTGATTTGAGAAACACAGAAAAAGCCTACATCACAAGGGGAGTGATTTGTAATAAAGGAGGTTTATGATAAAGGTGGCAGATGCTAAAAGAATCCAATTTAGAGTGACTCTAAAGTATATTTCCTTGCCAGCAAGGTATCATGATTGAAATCATGTCAATTCAAGGGGGGGAAATGTCAGCTATGTCTTTGAATTTCAGTGATCAAAAGATATCATGAAACACATTAGTTCCTAAAAAACCGACTGAGTGTGCATTCCATGGCATGTTATCATGGAATTTATGTTGGGCAATTATGTATTAAAACTAAGATGCACTTGGGGACTGAGTATAGGCTAGGAGGAAAGGGGGAATCTAGTCAGGTGAACGATGACCAGAAGCACATGTAAAAATTGTAATCTCTTGTTTTTATAGGAGTCACAGCTGAAAGCAATGAAAGAGACTGTGCAACTCTGCCTCTCAACTGTTTTCCGTGATCAGCATCCTCTCCATTTGAACCCCTTCAGGCCGTATCGAACTCAGTTATCAGTCCCAACCATGATATCTGACGCCAGGACTGCATATGTAAGCACAACAGCCAAGGTACTTTCTTGACTTCGATCTGTATTATCATCAAAGTGAATCCAAGTAAGATAGCAAATTCATTGAAAAATCAGGATGTAAACGGGAGATAGTAACCCAGTTTGTAAAGTCTTCATAGTCACTTGGAGAATGTCGGAAAACAAATTTTATTTATAAGAGAACAAGGTGTTTCTTAGGCAGAATTATTATTATCATAATTATTTTACAATATTATAAGAAAATATCTTGTATTATATTCCAGTTTTCACCAGGGGTTTATTATGGAAAATACTTTCTTCTAGGGTATAACCACCATCTTTACAAAAGTGGATACATTTTTCAGAAATTAAGCCTGTAGTTCTCAACACTGTAACTGTACATTAGAATCACTTGGGATAGTTATTTTTTTTTAAAAAAAGTCTTAATACTTGGGACTCACCTCAGACAAATTCTTCCTGGTTTGGCTCCAGTCATCATTAGGTTTTAAGAGCTCCCTAGGGGATTAGGAGGGCTTCCCTGTGGCTCCGTGGTAAAGAATCCACCTGTCAATACAGGAGACATGGGTTCCAACCCTGGGTTAGGACGATCCCCTGGAGAAGGAAATAGAGAATAGAAACCCACTCCAGTATGCTTGCCTGGAAAATCCCATGGACAGAGGAGCCTGGTGGCCTGCAGTCCATGGGGTTGCAAAAGAGTTGGATGCGACTTAGCAACTTAAACAATAACACCTTAAGCAAATCCCTGCCATCACTCTACTTTATACAGGACAAAAGAGGGCATTTCAGTTCCGCTTTTGTTTCAGTCATCAGAACCTTCAGTTTGCAAGCTCTACTTTTAAATAAATATTGACAATCTGAAATTGTTATTAAAGAAAGGAGTTTAGTTTCAGGCAGTATATTTGAAGGTGCAATTCTTTTATCACTTGCCTCAGGATCACTTGCTGTTGAAATAAATGTTATAGAGAGGAGTCCAACTTCTAAAGCAAATCCGTGGTGTGCTAGAGGACGGTGGGCAAAAAAACCCTGAGGACCACTGTTACAAATACCTACCAATACAGGACTGGGGGTGTGGCCAATCTGTAGATGAGGGAAATGCTATTTTCAGGATGAAGAGTCAAAATTAAGTAAAACAAAATAAATCTACCATTCTGTTTTTCTCCTGTAACGGGTTGATTTCTCAAAAACAGGTTAATCTGTGTAACCTCCTTTTTCTGTTAAAATCATTTGAAACAAGCATTTCCATTTTATATTATCTTCTTTGTTTTTATTATGTAATGAAGGATCTCAAAAAATTTAGGCCAATATTTTTCATCTTTACATCTCTCTGATCCTCGTTTGAAAACAGTGTTTTGTTTTGTTTTGTTTTTTAATTCAACCAAACTCAGGGAAGAAAGTTGCATACTAATATATTTTTATGTTTAAAAAAAATCCTGGTAAATTTATTGAAACAGATTATTGGTTAAGTGTACAGCTACCTTATACAATCTCTACCACCTATCATAAAGCCACATACTCCCTCCACTTCAGGTTAGTTTAAGGGAGAAGCAAAGATTCAACTGTATTAAGTTCAGTGACTTTGGGCAAAGAGGCTTTGTGATTTTATGGGCATACGACACTTGTCTCCAACGTAAAGTATATTTATTAGGCTCATTATTAAAACTGGGCTCTTTATGACCCTGAATATATGGAAGAAATTACTGATTGTTACTTTAATTGACTTATTAATTGTTACTTTAACTGACTTATTAATAAATATGTATCCTGTCATTGAAATAAATGATAAATATATATTATTATTTCTCTAGGTTTATCACAGGAAAACACAGGAAGCATTTAGATGCATGTAGTTTAGAAAATGCTTATTTTAAAAAAAAATAATAACATATCTAATTATTTAAGATAAAGTTCAATAAATCTAAGTTGATATACCATAGAGCATTCAGTTTTACAAATTAGCATTAAAAGCCTCTCTGGCATGTCTCTTTTGCTTATATTATTTATCTTTTCAAATATGGTGGCAATTGTATTTTATGTACATGTGTGTGTGCTTTGTTCACTTAAGAAGCTCCTATTCTTTGGAACTCTACATTCAGATGTGTATATCTTTCCTTTTCTCCTTTGTCTTTCGCTTCTTAGTCACTCAGTCATGTCCAACTCTTTGTGACCCATTGGACTGTAGCCTGCCAAGCTCCTCAGTCCATGGGATTCTCCAGGCAGCAATACTGAGTGGGTTGCCATGCCCTCCTCCAGGGGATCTTCCAGACCCAGGAACTGAACCCACATTTCCTGTGTCTCCGGTATTGCAGGCAGAGTCTTTACCTGCTGAGTCACTGGGGAAGCTCTATTTATGTATTCTTGAGATTTGAATCTCTGTGCAGGCACATCACAGATAATATTTGAAAATCCTGAATAATAAAATGTGATATGCGGTGTATGTAAGAGAAGTAAACTTTTCAGTCATGGAACAATTTTTATCCAAAATGTAACTTTTAAATGAGGACCTCAAACTACTAAGTCCTTGGAGTTGGCTAATTATAGTTTGGGGGCTTCCCTATTGGCTCAGTTGTAAAGAATCTGCCTGCAATGTTGGAGATCCAGGTTCGATCCCTGGGTCAGGAAAATCCCCTGGAGAAGGAAATGGCAACCCACTCCTGTATTTTGGCCTGGAGAATTTCATTGCCAGAGGAACCTGGCAGGCTACAGTTCATGATCACAAAAAGTCAGACACGACTGAGGGATTAACACACAATTATAGTCTCAGTGATATTATGTGCCTGAGAAGGAGCTGTGAGACCATCATATCACTTAACCTCTCTGTGCCTCAGTTTCCTCAGTCCCTATCTCAGGTCATTGTTGTGACATGAGCATTACAAATCATAATTTTTCTTAATTTCCTTGATACACATGATATCAATACAGTTCAGTCGCTCAGTCGTGTCTGACCTTTTGCAACCCCATGGACTGCAGCATGCTAGGCTTCCCTGTCCATCACCAACTCCTGGAGCTTACTAAAACTCATGTCCATCAAGTCAGTGATGCCATCCAACCATCTCATCCTCTGTTGTCCCCTTCTCCTGCTTCAATCTTTCCCAGCATTAGGGTCTTTTCCAATGAGTCAGTTCTTCGCATCAGGTGGCCAAGTATTGGAGTTTTAGCTTCAGCATCAGTCCTTCCAATGAATATTCAGGACTGATTTCAGTTAGGATTGACTGGTTGGATCTCCTTGCAGTCCAAGGGGCTCTCAAGAGTCTCATCCAACACCGCAGTTCCAAAGCATCAATTCTTCAGTGCTCAGCTTTCTTTCTACTATTATATCCATACATGACTACAGGAAAAACCATAGCTTTGACTAGTGCAACAAGAGACCAACCCAGACTTGCCTGTGAGTGTCCAGGAGTCTCCAGCGGAGGTGTGGGTCTGCAGTGGCCTGCTGCATGGTCGGGGGCACTGAGTGCAGCAATGCGTGCATGGGACCTTTTGAAGGTTATCACCATTATCTTCATTACCTCTACTATAGTTTGGCCTCAGGTCAAACAACAGGGAGGGAACACAGTCCTGCCCATCAACAGAAAATTGAATTAAAGATTTAGTAAGCATGGCCCTGCCTATCAACAAGACCCAGTTTCCCCCTTGGTCAGTCTCCCCATCAGCCTTGTCTAACTCAATGAACCTATGAGCCATGCCATGTAGGGCCACCCAAGACAGATGAGTCATGGTGGGGAGTTCTGACAAAACGTGGTCCACTGGAGAAAAGAATGGGAAACCACTTCAGTACTCTTGCACTGAGAAACCCGTGACGAGTATGAAAAGGCAAAAAGATAGGACATTGAAAGGTGAACTCCCTAGGTTGGTAGGTGCCCAATATGATACTGGAAATCATTGGAGAAATAACTCCAAAAAAAATGAAGAGACACAAAAACAGCACCCAGTTGTGAATGCGACTGAGATGGAAGTAAAGTCTGATGCTGTAAAGAGCAATATTGCATAGGAACCTGGAATGTTAGGTCCATGATTCAAGGCAAATTCAGTTCAGTCACTCAGTCGTGTCCGACTCTTTTCGACCCCATGAATTGCAGCACGCCAGGCCTCCCTGTCCATCACCAACTCCCGGAGTTCACCCAGACTCACGTCCATCGAGTCAGTGATGCCATCCAGCCATCTCATCCTCTGTCATCCCCTTCTCCTCCTGCCACCAATCCCTCCCAGCATCACAGTCTTTTCCAATGAGTCAACTCTTCGCATGAGGTGGCCAAAGTACTGGAGTTTCACCTTCAGCATCATTCCTTCCAAAGAAATCCCAGGGCTGATCTCCTTCAGAATGGACTGGTTGGATCTCCTTGCAGTCCAAGGGACTCTCAAGAGTCTTCTCCAACACCACAGTTCAAAAGCATCAATTCTTCGGCGCTCAGCCTTCTTCACAGTCCAACTCTCACATCCATACATGACCACTGGAAAAACCATAGCCTTGACTAGACGAACCTTTGTTGGCAAAGTAATGTCTCTGCTTTTAAATATGCTATCTAGCTTGGTCATAACTTTCCTTCCAAGGAGCAAGCGTCTTTTAATTTCATGGCTGCAGTCACCATCTGTAGTGATTTTGGAGCCCAGAAAAATAAAGTCTGACACTGTTTCCACTGTTTCCCCATCTATTTCCCATGAAGTGATGGGACCGGATGCCATGATCTTCGTTTTCTGAATGTTGAGCTTTAAGCCAACTTTTTCACTCTCATCTTTCACTTTCATCAAGAGGCTTTTTAGTTCCTCCTCACTTTCTGCCATAAGGGTGGTGTCATCTGCATATCTGAGGTTATTGATATTTCTCCTGGCCATCTTGATTCCAAGATGGAATTCCTTGATTCTTGTGCTTCTTCCAGCCCAGCGTTTCTCACGATGTACTCTGCATATAAACTAAATAAGCAGGGTGACAATATACAAGGAGCCTTGATGTACTCCTTTTCCTATTTAGAACCAGTCTGTTGTTCCATGTCCAGTTCTAAATGTTGCTTCCTGACCTGTATACAAATTTCTCAAGAGGCAGGTCAGGTGGTCTGGTATTCCCATCTCTTGAAGAATTTTCCACAGTTTTTGCGATCCACACAGTCAAAGGCTTTGGCATAGTCAATAAAGCAGAAATAGATGTTTTTCTGGAACTCTCGTGCTTTTTCCATGATCCAGCGGATGTTGGCAATTTGATCTCTGGTTCCTCTGCCTTTTCTAAAAGCAGCTTAAACATCAGGAAGTTCACGGTTCACGTACTGCTGAAGCCTGGCTTGGAGAATTTTGAGCATTACTTCACTAGCATGTGAGATGAGTGCGATTGTGTGGTAGTTTGAGCATTCTTTGGCATTGCTTTTCTTTGGGATTTGAATGAAAACTGACCTTTTCCATTCCTGTGGCCACTGCTGAGTTTTCCAAATTTGCTGGCATATTGAGTGCAGTACTTTCACAGCATCATCTTTCAGAATTTGAAACAGCTCAACTGGAATTCCATCACCTCCACTAGCTTTGTTCATAGGGATGCTTTCTAAGGCCCACTTGACTTCACATTCCAGGAATTGGTCAAACAGGAAATTGCACAGCGTTAGGAATCAGCGAACTAAAATGGAATGGACTGGTTGAATTTAACTCAGATGACCATTATATCTACTACTGTGGGCAGGAATCCCTTAGAAGAAATGGAGTAGCCATCATAGTCAACAAAAGAGTCTGAAATGCAGTACTTTTGTGCAATCTCAAAAATGACGGAATGATCTCTGTCCATTTCTGAGGCAAACCAATCAATATTATGGTAATCCAAGTCTATGCTCCAACCAGTAATGCTGAAGAAGTTTAAGCTGAATGGTTCTGTGAAGACCTACAAGACCTTCTAGAACCCACAACCAAAAAAGATGTCCTTTTCATTACAGGGGACTGGAATGCAAAAGTAGGAAGCCAAGAGGTACCTGGAGTAACAGGCAAATTTGGCCTTGGAGTACAAAATGAAACAGGCAAAGGCTAATACAGTTTTGCTAAGAGAACGCACTACTTATAGCAAACACCTTCTTCCAAAAACACAAGAGAAGGCTCTACACATGGGACATCACCAGATAGTCAATACCAAAATCGGATTGATTATATTCTCTGCAGCCAAAGATGAAGAAACTCTATACAGTCAGCAAAATCAAGACTGGG